>NC_091166.1:17656105-17871105 GCF_040958095.1 Procambarus clarkii
TTATTTCTAACGTAGTAAAATTAATCTGGACATTAACCAAGCTCCATTTCGTCAGTCTTAGATCATCGAACATAATTATATCCGTTCAAGCCCCTCTCCAGCCTAATTAGCCCTCTGTAACACAATGTAACGCAACGTAGCGTAACGCAAATCAACTTTTTGCAGTCCAAAATGTCATTTTGAAACGAAAAGTGCGGGCTAGCCCATCTCCATTACATCTCTTACCATATAAATAATTTATGTCTATCTGTTTTAGCCCTCTGTAACACAATGTACCGTGACGTAACGTAACGCAAATCAACTTTTTGCAGTCCGAAATGACATTTTTAAATAAAAAGTATGACTTAGCCCATCTCCATTACATCTCCTTCCATATGAATATTACGGTCTACCAGTTTTAGCCCTCTGTAACAAAATGTAACGTAACGGGGAAAATCAACTTTCTCGGATGAGCAAATAACATTATTGAAAATGACATCAATGTTTTGCCTTTACATCCAAACACAAGAAAAATATTACCGCTTTTCTTGAGAAACTTATATGTGGAGATCATATCTCCAGAGTCCACACAATAAGCCACACATCACACATCTTCTGTTTTCAATTCGCAGCTCGCATCTAATTTAATGTTATTTTTTTGCAGAAACTATGTTTTTGAGATTATGCTCAATGTCGGCAATTACTATTCATATCATCAAACTCCTTCAGTCAACAAATTCACATTTCATATCGTGTGTGTAGATTAGAGAGAGAAGGCAAACTTAGCGTGCAGCTAGTCAAAACTTATCATAACAGATATGATTTCACAGAGTTTTCAACCTTTGCCAGTTTTTTCAATGTTATCTCTTCACTCGTGCTAAGTGAGTCAGACAAAAATGTGACATTTCATTTCATTATTAGCCATGCAATATGCTATTAGCTAGGTAGTCAAAACATATAACAAGCATTATTTCACAGGAATTTTTTCTAGCAAATATGCTTCCTTTAAGCAGTTCAACACATCAAACACCAGCAGTCCGTGAAATTCCCTTTAGTCAATAATCATCCTTTACAGTATTTCTTGACTAAAATAGCACTCCAAAACATAAGTGGTCATTTTTATTCTCACTGTCGCACTATAGTCAATAATTTGTTTCGCAGAGTGACAAGTTATGCATATTGACGAGATTTCATGGTGTGCATAGTTTAAGAGAGTTCACACTGTATTAATTACGGCCATGGATATCTTATGTTATGTTTATGAAGATCATCACTTCTTATTTTTATCATTTTCTAGCCCCACAGCTTTACAGTCTTCTCTTATTCTTTTTCAAATAAAGTTTGCTTACTGTTTTCCATTGTTATATGATTTACTTCGTCGGAATCTCTGAGGTGGGTTCACCAGTGTAACGAGACAGTACACGAATGTGGAGAACAGGCACACAGGCTTAGATCTCATGTTTCATTGTCATTTCATAACTAAAATCATCCATCAATCAACAGAAAAAGTCATATTCATCATCATTGTTCCTAACTAAAATTATATGTCGTTAAGTAAGAAATATAGTCAAAGACACTCTTCGAGACATCAAGGACTTACTTCTTAACTAAAGTAGCCTTCACTTTGCTAAAATAGTCTTATTCATCATTGTTCATAACTAAAATTATATGACGTTAAGTAAGAAATATAGTCAAAGACACTCTTCGAGACATCAAGGACTTACTCAAAGACATCAAAGTTGATCTGCAAGATATCTTCGAGACATCAAAGTTACTCTTCATTACATCAAAGTCTCATTCAAATACTACTCATGTTCTCAGAAGTCATTCTCAAAGTCCTCACTGATTTTCTCAGAGTCAGCAAAGTTATTCTCGGAGTCACCTTCGTTCTTCAGAGAAACTTTCCAAAACATCTTTGTTCATCAAAGTTATTCTCGGAGTCATCAAAGGTATTCTCTAACTCACTTTTGGTCATTAAAGTTAATTTCTATGTTATAAAAGTTTGTCTCAGAGACATCTAAGTTCATCTTAGAGTCATCAAATGTAATCTCTAACTCAC
Source organism: Procambarus clarkii (assembly GCF_040958095.1). Classification (NCBI taxonomy): domain Eukaryota; kingdom Metazoa; phylum Arthropoda; class Malacostraca; order Decapoda; family Cambaridae; genus Procambarus; species Procambarus clarkii. The sequence continues at coordinate 17,658,144 of NC_091166.1, forward strand.
TTTTGTTCATCAAAGTTGAACTCAGAGTTAACAAAGGTAATCTCTAACTCACTCTCGTTCATCAAAGTTGTTTCAAAGACATCAAAGTTAATCTCAGAGTTATCCAAAGATATTCTCATGTCCACAAAGTTATTCCAAGAGACGTCAAAGTTGATCAAAGTCATTCTCAGAATCATCAAAGAGATCTCTAATTCACCTTCGTTCACCAAAAAGTTGTTCTCTAAGACACATTCGTTCATCAAAGAAACTCTCCGTCCATCATGTTATTCTTTAAGTCATCTTCAGTCATAAAATTTCTCTCCAAAATGTAACTAGTTCAGCTTTTCATACAATACCGACGCTTCTGTTAAAATATATTTTCTTAAGTCACTTTACCCTAAAACTGTTCTCAGAACTACACTGTCCCAATCCTACGTATCCTATCCTCTCCACCCAATGTTGCTTAGTTAGCGTAACGTTCCTAAACCTGACTTTACCTATCCTAACTTAACTTACCATACCTTTACCTATCGTACATAACTTAACCTGCATAACCTAACTTTACCTATCCTAACAGGACTTACCTTACATTACCTATCTTACTTAACTTAACCTGCACAACCTAACTTACATAACTTATCCTACCTATCCTAAAGTAACCTAACTTGCTTTACCTAACTTAATCTACATTCCCAAACTGCAGTATCCTAACTTATCTAGTCCAAACCAGCCATGATCTAACTTACATAATTATTCCTGCTTGTCTTTGTGTTTCGTCAATCATTGTCTCATATTCATTTACTCATTTCAAGGGTTAATTTCTCAAATGGGCATTTTTGCATTTCAAGTGTTATTTGTTTAAGATTGGGAGTTTAACCATTTCAAAGGATTTTTGTTATATATATATGGGAATTTACTCGTTTCAAGGGCAAATTTCTCAAATGGACATTTTTGCAGATCAAGGGTTATTTGTTAAAGTTCATCAAGTTGCTCATAAGTTGTATTTATTATGTTTGTTATTATTTATTTATTCGTATTCCCCAACCCCATAACCTAACCTTCCAGATGTAGTTTATTGTGTTTTTGAAGGATTCGTTGAATATATTATCCTTTTCCTAACCTTTCAGATGTAGTTTATTGTGTTTTTTGACGTATTTGTTGAATATATTATCCTTTTCCTAACCTTTCAGATGTAGTTTTGTTTCTCCTTTGTATATTTTTACCCAAACCCATCACCCCACTTAACCTTCTTTCCTTCTTTTACTTTGTTTTCACATATAAGTTCATTCTTTATCTTAGTAATAATACAAATTACAATAGTAAAGAATCAGATCTACTAAGAAAAAACAAGAGAGCAAGTGAGTGAGAGCATGAAACGAGGAGAAAAGAGTAAGAGAGAGGGGGGAGGAAGAGCATGGGAGCACGAGACTTGAATTTGAGAAAGAAGAGAGCATTTGAGCAAATGAGTGAGAGAGCAGGGGAGGAAGAGAGAGAGAATAAGGGAGATAAATAGGTCCCATGCTCTTCCTCCCCCCTCTCTCATACTCTTTTCTCCTCGTTTCATGCTCTCACTCACTTGCTCTCTTGTTTGGATTTACTAAACTAAGTCTGAAATACAGAGGGTAGAAATTTCCCGGAATTCAAATAAGTATTAACGAAGATGTGTGAGGGAAGTAAGGTGGGGGACAGGAGCTGGAGCTCGGTAACTAAATTACTGTATTGAACTACGTTTGAAATATGATTATTTTCTAATTTTAGAGGGGTAGGACTGTTAGTATTCATTATAGGGCAGGGGACTAAGGCAGGATAGGAGCTGAAGCTCGATACCAAATTATTGTATTTTAATATGTTTGAAATAGCTGTGTTTTAAATCTCGAAGAAAATCATTGGATACTAGAGAAGATGTATTAGTAAAAACTAGTCCCTGGCTTTGTTTATATAAGTAAAACTGAAATAGTTTTAATGAAAGGAACTATGAATGAATGAACAATATGAAGGAGAGAGAGAGAGAGAGAGAGAGAGAGAGAGAGAGAGAGAGAGAGAGAGAGAGAGAGAGAGAGAGAGAGAGAGACAGAGAGACAGAGAGAGAGAGAGAGAGAGAGATAGAGAGAGTCAGAGAGAGACAGAGAGAGAGAGACAGGGAGACAGAGAGACAGAGACATAGACAGATAGAGAGAGAGAGAGACATGGAGACAGAGAGAGAGAGAGAGACAGACAGAGAGATATAGAGAGACAGAGAGAGAGACAGGGAGACAGAGAGACAGAGACATAGACAGATAGAGAGAGAGAGACATGGAGACAGAGAGAGAGAGATAGAGAGACAGGGAGACAGAGAGACAGAGACAGAGACAGAGACAGATAGAGAGAGAGAGACAGGGAGACAGAAAGAGAGAGAGAGAGAGAGAGAGAGAGAGAGAGAGAGAGAGAGAGAGAGAGAGAGAGAGAGAGAGAGAGAGAGAGAGAGAGAGAGAGAGAGAGAGAGAGAGAGAGAGAGACAGGGAGACAGAGAGAGAGAGACAGAGAGACTGAGACAGATAGAGAGAGAGAGAGACAGGGAGACAGAGCGAGAGAGGGAGACAGAGAGCGAGAGAGAGAGATAGAGAGACAGAGAGAGACAGAGAGACAGAGAGAGAGAGAGAGAGAGAGAGAGACAGAGAGAGACAGAGAGACAGAGACAGATAGAGAGTCGCGGACCCTGGCGAAACGCAATGGTAATGGGTGCCCCACCACTTCCGGTGTCGGAGGAGAAATACCCGGACTAGTTGGAAAGTTGATCAGTCGGGCTCCAACCTGCGACCAGTACGCTTACCCCGTCGCGGAATAAATTTATATAATGTGTTTACTTTTCCCTCGTTATTGCTCTCACCATGTTGATCACGTTGCGATATAGCTTACACATACTAAAAGGTTTTGCACAGAACAATGGTTGATGGTATGGGAGCGGGTGGGGATGGGGGGTGGGAGTGATTGATTGATGGCTGACAGGTGTTGGTCTGTCTGTCGGCAGGAGTAAGTACCTCGCCCCCTCCTTACCAGAATCCACAGTGTAAGGGGACCCGCCGTGGGATGAACATTGAAAACCCTTTAAGACGAAATGGGACACTTCCGCAGGAGGGTGCTCTCTCATACCCTCCTCTCGCACTTACGACTTCTTGTAGGAGGAAGCTAATGGACGTCTAGGCCTTCCTCTCAGGTATGGGGGTTCTCCTCTCCCTCCCCCCCTCACCCCTCCCCAAACAACATATCCACTATGCTGGTTCCCCTCTCTTCCTCTACTCACGATCATCATCACACAGGATTAAGTCTATGACAAACACACATACATATTCATTTACTCCTTCCTCCCTCTTCCTTCTATTTTCTTACTCTATCACTTACTCTACCACTTACTCTCACACTACTCTCATCTTTCCTGACCACTTACCATAACCCCTGAGGACTAGACGCGCGCGGCGGAGGGGGGGCTGCACCTGCTCACCCACCACTCAAGACCGACACGCGCCAAACTTCCGGGAAATTCCCATACCCCCTGTGACTAGACACCCGCGCTGCGACTACGACGTCGCGCACCACCTGGCACTCATCAACATAACTTACTCTCTTTCATGACCACTTACCCAAACACAACACGCTCACACGCGTCCGAAACACGCCAAAACTTCCCCGAAAATCCCCCAAAACCCTGTGTGACTAGACACCTGCGCACCACCTGTCGGCTGGCACTCCATGGAGTGCCACCTGACAGCTGGTGCGCGCGGTTCTAGTCACACTTTACACTACTCCCGTGAGCTGTAGTTGACCCCATATCCCAACCAGTGAACTGTAGTTGACCCCATACCCCAACCCGTGAGCTGTAGTTGACCCCATACCCCAACCCGTGAGCTGTAGTTGACCCCATACCCCAACCAGTGAACTGTAGTTGACCCCATACCCCAACCAGTGAACTGTAGTTGACCCCATACCCCAACTCGTGAGCTGTAGCTGACCCCATACCCCAACCCGTGAACTGTAGCTGACCCCATACCCCAACCTGTGACCTGTAGTGGACTCCATACCCCAACCCGTGAGCTGTAGTTGACCCCATACCCCAACTCATGAGCTGTAGTTGACCCCATACCCCAACCCGTGATCTGTAGTTGACCTCATACCCCAATCTGTGAGCTGTAGTTGACCCCATACCCCAACCCATGAGCTAAAGTTGACCCCATACCCCAACCTGTGACTGTAGTTGACCCCATACCCCAACCCGTGAGCTGTAGTGCACCCCATACCCCAACCCATGAGCTGTAGTGGACCCTCCATACCCCAACCCGTGAGCTGTAGTGCACCCCATACCACAACCCGTGAGCTGTAGTGCACCCCATACCCCAACCCATGAGCTGTAGTGGACCCCCCATACCCCAACCCATGAGCTGTAGTTGACCCCATACCACAACCCGTGAGCTATAGTTGACCCCATACCCCATCCAATGAGCTCTCGTTGACCCCATACCCCTACCTATGAGCTGTAGTTGACCCCATACCCCAACCTGTGAACTGTAGTTGACCCCATACCCCAACTCGTGAGCTATAGTTGACCCCATACCCCAACTCATGTGCAGTAGTGGACCCCATACCCCAACCCATGAGCTGTAGTTGACCCCATACCCCAACCCATGAGCTGTAGTTGACCCCATACCCCAACCCATGAGCAATAGTGGACCCCATACCCCAACCCATGAGCTGTAGTTGACCCCATACTCCTACCCGTGAACTGTAGTTTACCCCATACCCCAACCCGTGAGCTGTAGTTGACCCCATACCCCAACCCATGAGCTGTAGTTGACCCCATACCCCAACCCATGAGCAATAGTGGACCCCATACCCCAGGGAACCTCGTAGCCTGGTGGATAGCGCGCAGGACTCGTAATTCTGTGGCGCGGGTTCGATTCCCGCACGAGGCAGAAACAAATGGGCAAAGTTTCTTTCACCCTGAATGCCCCTGTTACCTAGCAGTAAATAATTACCTGGGAGTTAGTCAGCTGTCACGGGCTGCTTCCTGGGGGTGGAGGCCTGGTCGAGGACCGGGCCGCGGGGACACTAAAGCCCCGAAATCATCTCAAGATAACCTCAAGATAAGATAACCCATGAGCTGTAGTTGACCCCATACCCCAACCCGTAAGCTGTAGTTGACCCCATACCCCAACCCGTGAGCTGCAGTTGACCCCATACCACAACCCGTGACTGTTGTTGACCCCATACCCCAACCCGTCAGCTACAGTTGACCCCATACCCCAAACCTTGAGCTACATTTGACCACAAACCCCAACCCATGAGCTGTAGTTGACCCCGTACCCAAACTCGTGAGCTATGGTTGACCCCATACCCCAATTCATGTGCAGTAGTGGACCCCATACCCCAACCCGTGAGTTGTAGTGGACTCCCCATACCCCAACCCGTGAGCTAATGTGGACCCCATACCTAAACCTGTGACTGTAGTTGACCCCATACCACAACCCATACGCTGCAGTTGACCCCAAACCCAAGCTCGTGAGCTGTAGTTGACACCATACCCCAACCAGTGAGCTGTAGTTAATCCCATACATCAACCCTCTGCTGTACTTGACCCCATACCCCAACCCGTGAGCTGTAATTGACCCCATACCCCAACCCATGAGCAGTAGTGGTGTCGTGACGCTGAACCCCAGTTCATTCCGAACACAGCGATTACACAACACATAGCCTCAGCAACCGTTACTACCACCTATACACCTACACACACCAGACCCTTGAGGCGTACCACTAGGTTTGTACTGGAACACTATGCATGAACATATGGAAGGTATTTAAAGGCCGTCGGGTTTTGTCATTTAATTACAAAGAATAGACTCTGACAAATAATAACATATTAACATACTCTATTAGGTCAATACACTTCCAATACCCATAGCCCACTTGACCTCCGCGATCACCACCCACACTCGTAACTTCCGCCTAAGTCCCTAATACGGAATGATTACTACAACGCTCCACACCCGGTTAGTCTTTCATTCAATACTCACATACTGCAGACTTAACTTGGTCACTAAGATCACATCAGGTTCTCGCATAGCTGTCTACTACACTTCGCTGCTGCCGCAACGGAGATCCAGAGGACTTCTCAGTTCAACTCCCACAATCAGACTGGCTTTAGCCAACCATGGCCTCGAACATTTCACCACGCCTCTCAAGGAAGGTATAATCCGATTAACCTTATCCCTAGAGCGGTAACCTTGATCCTAGGAGCCTGACGAAGAATAATTCCTCTTTCCAGGAATTATTAATTTGGCTAAACAGCTTCGGTCTTAATCCATTGACCTTTCGTAGATATGTGATCCATAGTCTGCCTACTTAACATGTACTTCCAATCATCATTCGTTAAGTGTTGTAGTAATGATCCTCTAGCTAATAATTCCTACTAACTTGTGGATTACAACACCACTCCCCTCCTTAAACACGCATATGTCCCCATATGCATCATTGCAATGGTTCCATTAGTGCAAGGACCTGGAGGATGCACCCACCATATATATACAACTAAAAAATCATCCAATAAGTTCATCATACACACGATGAAATAAATTAAAATTTTCCTCGACATGACTCACAACACTTCTCCAACATATACATTATATTCACATCATAGCACAGGTAAAATAGTCTGTAATAATTTTTCCCATCTCCAACAATGCACATATACCTAAACTGCTGACATATAATTACATACAAACATAACCATAAAATTACATGGACCAGAATGCTGGCACTTAAACAGAAATGACACTAGTCATTAATATATACACACACATATATATCTAAGGTTCTTCATCCTTAGTAATAAGTTACTAACAATTTAACATCTTGCCCTGTACTGTTGACATAAGGGCTTACAATGATCACACAATGTTTCACTGGCCTCCTCCACAATTGGCAGCATCACTTCTCTTGTCTTCGTGTCCCATGGTTGCTAGGTCATAGATCCTCCATGACCCAGGCTGTCCAGTCTGGTGAATGTTGTCAATGTCCCATCGTTGCTCTGAGCTAACGTGATCCTGGCCTCCAGAGCAACGGAGATTCCTACCCCAAGATCATGTTCCCTCGGGTCTGTGCTGATGTCTCGTTCCAGGGCACCAATCCCAGAACGCTGTAGATACCTCACAGCTCTCTGGTCATCCTTCCTTGCTGTGCTCACCGCAGCTGTAGCACATTACTCTAGGCCCATCCGCCCAGAGTGTGTCCACCTGTATTCACACCTTCCCGACCGCTGTACCTGCAAAATATTCCCTCGGAGCCCCCTGGCTCGATCCCATTATTACATAACCCCCTCGGCTCTTTACTCTCTCCCCGTATATAGCCTGAGCGCAGCTGCAAAACCATTGCAGCTGGCCCTTATCCCTGCTTTGATGTCAGGGAGCGAATTTCGCCTATAACGTCACGTTGGCTTCACTTCCTCCCCCTTTTTTTTCTAGAATTACTGAGTGTAGCCTCATAGCTTCCCTTCTACTCTACCTGAAGCTTTGTGACATGATCCCGGGGGACCTTCTCATGCCTAACACTCAGTAATGGTGCCGATGAGGTAATATACAGTATATACATACACATACATTATCACAATAAATACCACATTAAATTAATTTCCCAACTAATGTCACTAAAGCATCATACTGCCACTGGCTCGCCTCTAGCGAGATTCCTGTAACAACTTAATAAATGAGAAATTAATATATCTACTTGGCTCGCCCACTGCAACCACCAACACCTGAAATTTTGAAATTCTACATTATAATCTTATCCATAAGACTTACCCACTCCGACACACCATCACCTCTGGTCAACCCAACCACTGATGACCTCATTATAACACCACGTCTCTCAACAGCCAGGCTCTGCGTCCTGACGCACCTGACCTCATTACACCGATACTCATCGTACCCACCACCACCTGGCCTCCTGTGCCGCTATGTACTCCACAACACCACACTCCATACCAGGCGTCCAAACGCCAGAACACTACACCACCCACTACACATGCTACTCTACACAACACTCTACACACTACCCCACACTCTACAAAACTACCATGCCCATGCACCACTCAACACCACACTCTACACACTACCCCACACTCTACAAAAACTACCATGGCCATGCACTACTCAATACCACACTCTACACACTACCCCACACTCTACAAAAACTACCATGGCCATGCACTACTCTACAGTACATACTATGCTCCTTCTGTGTTCATGACCCCACGAGAGCGGGTCGGATAGCGATGTGTCACCGTCGCCTGTGGACCTTGTCCCCGGTCCTGCGAAGGCTGTTCTGTGTTATCCACCCTTGATTGCCAACTCCTCGTACCACTACCTATGTCCTCAGCCGCTGGTGTGCTCTCCCCTGGCACACTCCCCGTAGGGTATGGCTCCTCACTTGCCTGACCGGTCAGTGTATAGACGCGGTCTGGGTGACAGGAGAACACATGCCCTGTGTTTAGCACCTTAACCTTAACTTCTGCATTCTTTTTGCTAATTACCCGACATGGCCCCACAAACTTGGGTGCCAACTTACCTTCTGCCTGAGCGTGCATCTGCTTCACGAATACCCTATCACCTTCATTGATCAACTTTGCTTGGACCTTGTTCCGCGCATTATAATATGCCTCTGCTACCTCTGTCGACTTTCTTAAATGTAGTTTCACCAAGTCAAATGCCTTGGTTGCTCGCCTACAAACAACACTTTTGAAGTCTAACGCATAGCATGGCGGTTGCTTGCTTGTGAACGTCGTGAACGGAAGTCGGGGATCGAACCCATGCAACAAAAAATGCGGGGTTTCTCCCACCGACCTATTGTACGCCGTGTTGAGCGCCGACTCCACCATCGACAAACTCTGATCCCATGCAAGCACATCATCTGCAGCCAAATGCCGCAGAATACTGATTACTTCAGCATTGTGTCTTTCAACCAAACCATTCGCCGATGGTCGATATGCCAGCACTGGAGTATGTTTGAATTGATACACACTCGCGATGCTTTGAAATACTTGATTGATAAACTCTGACCCTTGGTCTGACACAACTTGTTGAGGAGCCCCAAACCTGGTTAACACACTTTCCACCATGGCCTGGGTCACATCCTCTGCCGACTTAGAACGGAGTGCACTCACCACACTGAACCGTGTGAGTGCATCCACTGCTACAAATATGTACCTCGCCCCTGAATGAGCTTGTGGTAGCGGCCCAATGAGATCTATGTGTACTCTCTCGAAGGGAGTACTCACATCCGGCCACCTACGCAAAGGTTCCGCCCCCAACCTATGTGCCTTGTACCTCAGACAACTGTCACAAGAGGCTACATAGACCTTGATATCTTTACCCATGGATGGCCAATAGAACCTTTGACGTGCCCTCTGCAACGTCTTGGACTCCCCTCCATGGCCTGCTGCTGGGATGTTATGACACAGATACATTGTAGTCCTCTGGAACTCCGGTGTCAAGACTGCCTGGTATACTGGTTCAGACCGTATACCCGAAACCCTACCAAGATGATACAACACCTCATCTTCAACCACAAACTCATCCACTGGTGCTGGAAGTGACTTCCTCAACTCCGCACGCTGACCCCTCAAAAACTTCCTTACCTCCTTCCACAGGGGGTGACCTTCCTGACTCCGTATCCACTCCCTCACATTCCAGGACACATCTTCCTCCCCCCTTTCACTCACCACTGCTACATTGTGACACCTTGACAACGCGTCAGCGACCACATTGCTTTTCCCTGGTACATGTTCAAAGTTTGTAATGTTAAACTCTGAGAGCGAGGTAACCCACCGTGCCAGTCGCTGACAAGGCTCCTTGGACTCGAATACATACTTAAGGGGATTGTGATCGCTTCTGAGCCAAATTTCATGTCCAAGCAAGATGTACCGGTTCCGTTGTAATATGTGATCGCTAGCGCTTCCCTCTCAATCGTACTATAGTTCCTCTCTGCAGGACATAGTACTCGTGAACAAAATGCAATGGGACGCTCCCGTTCTCGCTCATCCACCTGAGCTACCACACCACCTATCGCTGCGCCAGAAGCATCCGCATACACCAGAAACGGTTTGCTAAAATCTGGGTGAGCCAAGATACTGCGAGAGCTGACAGCAGCCCTCAGTACCTGGAACGCCTGCTGTTGTTCCTTCCCCCACACGAACTCTGCAAGTCCACTGATCTGATGAAATGGTCTTGCAATTTTTGAAAAATCTTTAATAAATCGCCGATAATAGCTAACCAACCCCAGGAAAGATTTGCACTCTTTCTTGTTCTGTGGAACTGGGAACTCTTGAATATCCCTGGTTTTATCTGGCAATGGACTGATACCCATCCGGCCCACTGTATGACCCAGGAATGTTACCGATTCTCCAAAAAAACTGCATTTTTCGAAATTCACTTTGAGGTTGTGTGACCTCAGCCTTAGCAAGAGTTTCCTCAAATTATGCATGTGCTCCTCTAATGACTTTCCCAGCACGATTACGTCATCGAGGTAGAGCAACGCTGTGGGACCTATCAACCCCGATAATACACTCATCATTAGCCTACTGAACACAGCAGGTGCTGACTTCAACCCGAAAGGAAGTCGTTTATATTGCCAGAGCTCGTTGCACGCACTAAACGCTGTGATTTCCCTCGACTCTTCCTCCAGCGGTATCTGGTGATACCCACTGAGCAGGTCTAATGTGGTAAAATATTGTGTACCCTTCAAGTGTGTCAATGTGTCCTGTATATTAGGTAATGGGTATGCTTCGTCCTTCATCAGCTTGTTAATTTTGCGGAAATCTACGCATAACCTCACTCCCCCATTCTTTTTCCTGACTACTACGAGAGGGCTGTGCCACGGTGAACTGCTTGGTTCAATGATATCATGCTCCCCTAGCTGGCTTATCTCCTCTTTCACCTCGCTCTGGTGTGCCACTGGTATGTTATATGCTCTCGTATATACTGGATGTGCGCCCTCTACGTCAATCCTATGTGCTCCTTGAGTAATGCACCCTGGGGGTTCCCCTCTCAACGCAAAAACATCCGGGAACTCCCTGACTAAACCCCTTAAGGCTTCCTTAACCTCTCTTTCCATGGACATCCTATCCACTATTCCCATTAATTTATCCATTCTATCCTCATCGCCCTCACTCTGACTTACTGACATGGCTGCAATAATCTCCTCCACAGGGTGCCCCCACGCTACCTGTGCATGCTTACTCAAGGTGACTGGCAAGCGAGAGGGATTAAAAACCCTCAACCGAATTACCCCTTCATTTATGTCTTCAATAGCCTCCATTATCACCAATCCTGCTGGATTATCCAATAGCTCAATTTGCACAACGTCTACTCCCTTGGCTTTACATGCCATTTTAATCACTAAGGACGCTTCTCCCGGAATGGTGACATCCTTGGGTACTGTGACTGCCCACTGTATATTCTGGTCCCCAGCCGAGTTACCACAGTTACCCCTCACTACTGCTACTCCTTCTCTACTCCTCACCTTGTTAACGTCTACCGCTTGACCCCCACATACCAATTTATTCCCCCTTGCGCTGAACGCTATGGTACATGAGTATTTTTCGAGGAAATCAATTTCCAAGATAATGTTGGTATGTTTCAGCCCTATATCCTGTATTACTACAAAACTATGTTTAAACCGTCTATCTTCTAGCTGGAAATCCACAGTTGTCTCTCCCAACACCCGCAACGCATTATCCCCCACCGCCGTTAATCTCCTGTTGTTAGGTATCAGCCTGACGTCTGATCCTAACACGCTACGACTCATGATGGACACGGAAGCACCGGTGTCCACCAAGGCTGTATAGATAGTGCCCTTTAACCGTAAATGCACCTTTATGGGATGACCCGACCCGACGGTACACAACCACTGTCCGCCACCCCCTACTGTACACACTGGGTAATTAGGCGGAACAAAAAGCTTACACTGCCAGGCCAAGTGACTACCGTCACCACACAGCTTACACACTTTTGTCTGCTTAGGTCGTTCTGGCTCGTGTTTACCTGCAGTGTACCCCGTTCCCCGGGGATACCCTCTACCGGTACCCTGGTTCTGGTGGTACATTCCTGTTGCTCCCTGAGCAGGCGTGTATCGTGGTGGAGCAGGAGTGAACCTGCCTCCACGTGCCCCTTGATTATAGCCTCCTCGCTGCCCACGAGTACCCTGATGGGGTCCCCACGACACCCCACTCGTATTGTGTCCCTGGAACACCCTTGGCTCCCAGCCCTTATTATTGTTACGTCGAGGAGCACCTCGCCCCTTGCCCTTGGAATGTGTGACCCCCGCCGCGGGTCCATCCTCCACTGGCTGAGCTACTGGGGCCCAGAGCTGAGCCTCTCTTGCGTGTCTGCAAGATTTGCCTGTTCCTTAGGGGACACTTCCTTGAAAATGTCATCCTCTGTCAGTTTATGTGTCGGGCTATTCTCCGCCCAAAACACTGCATGTTTCACCGCTTCCTTAAAAGACTTAGCTTCCCTGCAGTGTAACGCACTTTCCCGTGGTAACGCACCGAAAAAAACACTCCGTTGCATAGAATCTCTTACTACCCCCGGTGAACTGCGTTTCCGTCCGCTCAATCACATCACCCAAGAGTCTTATTCTATGGCCAAACGCCCTTAATTGTTCCCCTGGTTCTCGTTTAAGTGCAGCTAACTGAGCCTTTAGTTCTACTGCATCGTGCTGCACATCGTAATGATCTACCAGTTCCTGCTTAAACTCGCTATAACTATTTATTTCTCTAATTTCCGCCGAGTTGAGCAGGGTCTTTGCTTCCCCTTTCACCTTGGAATATGCCAATGCAATCTTTGCCTGATCCGACCATGACCCCACACTAGTCGCCTTCTCTAGAGCAAAGAAAAATGTTCTAATATCCGTCAGTAACTGACCTTTCGAATCCCGTTTGGCGCCCCAAAACGTGGGTATGTCTCCATATACCTTAGGTCCTGCATTAGTCGTCTCATGCGTGCTCAACACATTTTTCAACCACTGTGCAACCTGCCCAATTGTCTCTGACGCTGCCGCCTGCGCCGTAAGCAACGCCGCCGTGTTATCACCACTCTCACCCTGACCGACATTACTCGTGGCCTGGCCACTGGCGCCCCTATTACTACCCGTACCCGTCATGGCTACTCGCCCCTTATGTGCTCGTGTATGAACCAGCTTGACGCTTTGCCGTACAGTAACCTTACTTGGCCTTATTCCCTTAATCTCACTAGAATCACTTATAATTTTAAGCCACCATTAACAACGTCACTTATCAGTTCCCCAAACTACTGTTTCCACCCCTTAGGAGACCTTTCCCTGCCGCACAACGTGGCCACTCCACTTGACCACACACCTTGGCTCCACACCCCACTATGGCCACTCACTGGCCCACACACCTTCCCTTCCTCACTCCAATATCCACCGTCCTGAACACAACCCGACGTCTACCAATTCCCGAACATTCCCTCACCAACTAAACCAGTAACACACTTCCTTCATCTCTCAAAGTGTTCCAAAACCTGTTTGCGCTGCCACCAAATATGTCGTGACGCTGAACCCCGGTTCATTCCGAACACAGTGATTACAAAACACATAACACCTTGCCTCAGCAACCGTTACTACCACCTATACACCTACACACACCAGACCCTTGAGGCGTACCACTAGGTTTGTACTGGAACACAATGCATGAACATATGGAAGGTATTTAAAGGCCGTCGGGTTTTGTTATTTAATTACAAAGAATAGACTCTGACAAATAATAACATATTAGCATACTCTATTAGGTCAATACACTTCCAATACCCATAGACCACTTGACCTCCGCGGTCACCACCCACACTCATAACTTCCGCCTAAGTCCCTAATACGGAATGATTACTACAACGCTCCACACCCGGTTAGTCTTTCATTCAATACTCACATACTGCAGACTTAACTTGGTCACTAAGATCACATCAGGTTCTCGCATAGCTGTCTGCTACACTTCGCTGCTGCCGCAACGGAGATCCAGAGGACTTCTCAGTTCAACTCCCACAATCAGACTGCCTTTAGCCAACCATGGCCTCAAACATTTCACCACGCCTCTCAAGGAAGGTATAATCCGATTAACCTTATCCCTAGAGCGGTAACCTTGATCCTAGGAGCCTGACGAAGAATGATTCCTCTTTCCAGGAATTATTAATTTGGCTAAACAGCTTCGGTCTTAATCCATTGACCTTTCTTAGATATGTGATCCATAGTCTGTCTACTTAACATGTACTTCCAATCATCATTCGTTAAGTGTTGTAGTAATGATCCTCTAGCTAATAATTCCTACTAACTTGTGGATTACAACACCAGACCCCATACCCCAACCTGTGACTGTAGTTGACCCCATACCCTAACCCGTGACCTCTAGTTGACCCCATACCCCAACCCGTGAGCTGTAGTTGACCCCATACCCCAACCCATGAGTTGTAGTTGACCCCATACCCCAACCCATGAGCTGTAGTTGACCCCATACAGCAACCCATGAGCTGTAGTGAAGCCCATACACCAACCCATGAATGGTAGTTGACCCCATGCGCTGTAGTTGACCCCATACCCCATCCCATACGCTGTAGTTGACCCCATACCCCAACCAATGAGCTTGATTTGACCCCATACCCCAACTCGTGAGCAATAGTTGACCCCATACACCAACCCGTGAGCTGTAGTGAACCCCATACCCCAACCAGTGAGCTAAAGTTGACCCCATACCCCAACCTTATGGGGTCACTAGTTGACCCCATAAGCCAACCCATGAGCTGTAGTTGACCCCATACCCCAACCAGTGAGATGTAGTTGACCCCATACCCCAAACCTTGAGCTGTAGTTGACCCCATACCCCAACCCATGAGCTGTAGTTGACCCCATTCCCCAACCCATGAGCTGTAGATGACTCCATACCCCAACAAATGAACTGTAGTTGACCCCATATCCCAACCCATGAGCTGCATTTGACCCCATACCCCAACCCATGAGCTGTAGTTGACCCCGTACCCCAACCTGTGAGTTGTAGTTAACTACATACCCAACCCATGAGCTGTAGTTGACCCCATACCCCATCCCATGAGCTGAATTGAGCCCATACCCCAACCCGTGATTTGTAGTTGACCCCCATACCCCAGCCCGTGAGCTGTAGTTGACCCCATACCCCAACCCAAGAGCTATAGTTGACCCTATTGTTGGAAATTTCCAACACTAATACACTACTATTGTATTATAATAAATCATTATTATTATATACTAACTACAGTAGTCACTAAATTTACTAACAGTAGTGTTAACATAAACTAACCATTGTATCTGCGTATTAATGCTAGAATTCTTACGAAATAGAGCACCAACATTGCGTCAGATAATGTCTAGTTAAACACATTTATTACCAATGTGTTAGAGAATTGAATGTGGTTCTCTAAAATCATCAGTATTCCGTGTGATAATTATTTACGGATAACATAACTTCCAATAATTCTAAATCGAGAGTTTTTAGTTACAATTGTTTTTTAGTTACAATTGTTATCAAGTAATAGTTTTTCTGTCACGCGTGAATGCCATGGAGAAAATTAAAATCTTCTACATTTCCCGTTTACCACCATAAGACGAGAAAGCTATAATATTTAAATCCCTAGAATCACAACCCAGTCCTTATTAAAGTATTTCAACCACAATTGCGCGAAATAGTAGTATTCGTGATTAATAATTTCTGTGGTGAATGCGAGACGCGGGTTGGGGAAGGCAGAGACTCCATTGTGCAGCGAGCGTGCTTAAAGAGAGGAAGGTCTTGGCGTCAGAGTGGCGAAACACGTGGCGTTGGGGAGTTGTCAGCAAGAATAACACTGATACCCAACTAATACCGAATAATTATTCTTCCACGTGCTCCATATTGCTCGGCCAATCAATAACGCGTCGAGAATTAAGCCAAACCCCACAAACACGTGTACAACGCCGTGAAAGTCTTTGACTGGCAGACGCGATATCGGCAGACTTCAGTAAGTAAGTAATTATCAAAAGAAGGCACCAAACCGGGAAGGCTATGTAGCACCATCAAATAAGCAAAATAATCAGAGGGCGCTAAATATCACCAAGGATGCCAATACGAGAACAAAAACGCATAAGGCGAACGATATCAAAAGTATCCGAGTCACCAAGAATTCTATCGAGGGACAGGTGACCGCGAGGGGCGGTCAGAAAGCAAGACACACGCTCGTCCTGGAAGTCAGGACATTCAAGAAGGACATGCACGACCGTAAGAGGGACAATGCAACTAGGACAATAAGGAGCAGGGCGGCGCTCCATCAAGTGACCATGGGTTAAGCGAGTATGGCCAATACGCAACCTCGCCAGAGCTGTTTCCCACCGCCGGTTACGGTGGAAGGAGGACGGCCACGAGGAAACACAACATTTAAGAGTACGTAGCTTGTTACCAGTAACAGACAACCAAGAAGCCTGCCAACGGGTAAGGACTGAGGAATGGATAACTGGGTAAAAGTCGGAATACGGAATGCCTTTACGAGAGATGGGACAAGAGCGGACAGCTTCCTTAGCGGCAGCATTCGCACGCTCATTTAAAGACACACCAATATGGCTGGGAACCTAACAAAACTCAACCGACTTAAATTTACTGCGAACGAGAAACAGCCAATGCTGGATCTCGACAACTACTGGATGAACCGGATTAAAGGACCCAAGAGCCATGAGGGCACTACGAGAGTCAACAACAACCACAAAGGAAGACTGACAACGAGAAAGCAGGAGACGAAGAGCATAGAGAATAGCATAAAGTTCTGCTGTAAAGATGCTAGTCTCCGGAGGCAAGCGACACATATAAGTGCGATCAGGAAAAACAACAGAGTAGCCAACACCGTCCGCTGACTTAGACCCATCGGTGAAGACAGAAACGGAGCGGGAGTGAGAAGAAAAGTGCTCGAGGAAAAGGCGTTTTAGAACCGTAGGAGGGGTAAAAGCTTTAGTGATACGGGTCAAGGAAGTACAAAACCGCGGAAGAGGGACCCTCCACGGGGGCAAAGAAGGAACAACACGAGGAGAAACATCAGAAATACGAACGGAGAGAGAATCCTGTAGGCGAGATAACCGGACAGAAAGAGGGAGGTGGTGAAGAGGAACAGGAACCGCAGGAGGGGTAAAAGTTAAAGCACGACAGAGGCGAGAGGAAGGATGTTGCAAGGACCGCGCAAGATAGCGAAGACAGTAGCGATCACGGCGGTCCTGGAGAGACATGAAGCCAGTGTCAACATACAAGCTAAGGATGGGAGTCGAACGAAAGGCACCAGAACTGAGGCGCAACCCAGTATGGTGCAAAGCATCAAGACGGCGAAGAGTAGAAGGAGAAGCAGACGAGTAAGCAGGGCAACTATAATCGAGCTTAGACAGGACGAGAGAGGAATGTAAAGCAAGGAGAGTGCGCCTATCTGCCCCCCAAGAAATATGGGACAAGACCCGAAGGAGGGTAAGGGCCTTAGAGCACTCAACACGGAGGTAAGAGATATGGGGAGACCAAGACAAACGAGTGTCAAGGAATAACCCCAAAAGCTTCGCGGAATCTTTGTATTCAAGGGGACGACCATAAAGTGACAAAGAGGGACGACGAACAACCCGTTTCCGCGTAAAAGTCATGGCACAAGTCTTAGAAGTAGAGAACTTGAAGCCATGACCTGTGGCCCAAGACGACACGGCATCAATTGCAAGTTGAAGCCGGCGTTGAAGGAGAGGCGAATCATCACCCTGACAACAAAGGGTAAGATCATCGACATAGAGAGCGGAGAAGACACCAGAAGGAAGAGAGGAAAGAAGACCATTGAGGGCAACAAGAAAAAGAGTAGTGCTCAGAACACTACCCTGGGGCACACCTTCGTATTGCTGAAAAGAGGGAGAGAGAGCGGTACCAAGGCGCACCCGAAAGGAACGACGAGAGAGGAAGCTGCGGAGAAAGAGAGGGAGATGACCACGAAGGCCAAAAGAATGAAGTTGAGATAGGATATGATAACGCCAAGTGGTGTCGTAAGCCTTTTCTAGGTCAAAAAGGACGGCAACAACGGAGGTCTTCGCAGCAAAAGCAGTACGAATATAGACCTCCAAGTTCACCAGGACATCTGTCGTGCTGCGGCACTTGCTGAAACCAAATTGAGAAGGGGAGAGGTGATGGTGTTCCAGGAACCACATCAGACGAACGTTAACCATACGTTCAAAGAGTTTGCAGACACAACTTGTGAGAGCAATAGGGCGAAAGTCCTTAGGGGAAGTACCCAGAGACCCCGGTTTGCGAACAGGGAGGACAACGGCATCGAGCCAGTCCTCAGGGACTGACGACGACTCCCAGATCCGATTATACAGACTCAGTAAATACTGAGACGCGCTCGGAGGGAGATGGCGAAGCATCTCATAATGAATACCATCGGAGCCCGCCGCCGTAGAACCGCAGAGGGCCAGGGCAGAACGAAGTTCAGAGAGAGAGAAGGGATCATTATAGGGAAGCTGAAGATGAGTGCAGAAATCTAAAGGACGAGACTCAAGGACAGGTTTACGAAGAAGGAAAGATTGGGGAAGATGAAGACCAGAGCTAACAGAAGAAAAGTGGGAACCCAGTTCGGAAGCGACCTGCAACGGGTCCGCCACAAGAGTATCATGAAGGTGAAGGACCGGTGAAACATCGGGAACGAACTTACCCGCTATCTTGCGGATACGCTTCCAGATCTGGGCCAGAGGGGTCTCGGACGTAATTGTTGAGACATAAGATGCCCAACATTCACGTTTAGCCGTACGGATGGCCCTACGGGCCACCGCACTCGCTTTCCGAAAGAAAAGAAAAGAATCGGTCGTCTGCCTACGGCGGTGCCTCTTCCAGGCTGCATGCTTACAGCGGACAGCCCGAGCACAGTCCGCATTCCACCAGGGAACGCACTTCCGTGGACCCCGAGAGGAAGAGCGAGGAATAGAGCGGAGGGCAGCGTTGAAGACAGTGTCATGAAAAAGGAGGAGAGCGCGAGAGAGAGGCAGAAGGGAGAGGTCAGGGAGAGCAGCACTGAGGGTAAATAGGGTCCAGTCTGCCTTAGCAAACTGCCACCTAGGGAAAGAGAGGGAAGGGCGAAAAGAGAAAAAGGAAACAAGGATGGGGAAATGATCACTTCCATGGAGGTCATCAAGAACCTGCCACGTGAAATCTAAGTAAAGAGAAGAAGAGCAGAGAGAAAGATCAAGACAAGAAAGGGTGCGAGTCCGAGAGTCCAAATGAGTGGGCTCACCAGAATTCAGAAGAGATAGGGAAGACGAGAGGAGAAACGGCTCAAGGAGGCGACCCCGGGTATTCGTCAGAACGTCACCCCAAAGAGAATGACGACAATTGAAGTCACCCAGCAGGAGCACAGGCTCCGGCAAGGAGTCCAGGAGGTGTTTCAAATCAGGAAGAGAAAGCGGGACACTCGGGGGGAGATAAATGGAACAAACTGTGTACCATTTCCCCACAAAGATACGAGCAGCAGAACAATGGAGAGGCGAAGGAAAAAGTAAAGGAACAAAGGGAACATCAGCCCGAATCAAAAGAGCAGAAGAATTAGAAGCCCCAGCAATGGCTGGGGGGGGGGGGAGAGAAAGGAATAGCCACGAAAACGACCAGGACGAGCACCAAACATTGGCTCCTGGAGACAGACACAAAGGGGCGAAAACCGCGAAATCAGAAGTTGGAGTTCGAGGAAATTGGCGTAATAACCTCGAACGTTCCATTGAAGAATGGACAACGACGAGAAGAGAAAGGACAAAAACAGAGAACAAGGAAGAAACAAAGGCGAAAGAGCAACAGAGCACGTTAAAGAATATCAGGGTCAGCAAAGTCAGGGTTAGGGGGCATGGGTAAACTGAGCAAAGACGGAGGGAAGGAAACGGGAGAACAGAGCAGAGGTGGGCGGGCAGGGTCTGGAGGAGGAGGAGGAGGAGGAGGAGGAGGAAGAGGAGGAGACAACGGAGAGGAGCCGTCAAGGACAGCAGCAGGAGGAGGGGGAGTAGAAAGAGGGGAGCGCACCCCAGCAAGAGCAGCAACCGAAAGGGAAGCAGGGGCCAAAGAAACAGGGGGCGCAAGCACTGAAACAGGAGGGGAAGGAGCAACAGAGCCAGAAGGAGGAGCTGAGGAAGAAAGCGAAGCCTTCTTACCCGCCGGGGAAGAGGAAGGAGAGGAGCCAGGCTTACGCTTCTGACTTAAAGAGACCAGTGTCCCAGCAACTACGTACCGGGCAACGGATTCCAGTGTCTCAACAGGAGAAGCCGAATGAGAGCACACACGACGGCCGTTAGGAGAGCGATGGACATCCGCCCGCACCGACAGGCGGTGGGGAGAGCCAATAGATGGAGGAAGAGGATGGGAAGGAGGATCGGAGGGGGACGAGGAAGAAGACACAGAAGACACGACAGACCGGGTAGAAGGAAGGGGAACCCCAGACAGAGGACCAGGAGGAGGATCCTTCGGGAGAGAACCCAAAGGAACAGAGGAGGGGGCAGTGGGCGCATCAGGGTCCAAGGCCCGGAAACGGTTGTGAGTCTGAGGAAGGCGGGAAGGACGAGGAGAGGAAGAGCGCAACACGCGAGCATAAGAGATATTAGCATAAGGCGGGAGCCGGCGAACCTGGCGCCTCGCCTCAGGAAAAGATAAACGCTCCCGGTGCTTCAGGTTGAGGACGGCTGCCTCAAGCTTGTAATGGACACACGCACGGGAGAAGGTAGGATGGGCCTCACCGCAGTTGAGGCAACGAGCCTGGGGAGAAGTGCACTCCGACTTAGAGTGACCTTCGCCACCACACAAAGGACAGAGAGAGACAGTCCCGGAGCAGCGGAGGGCACCATGCCCAAACCTCCAGCACTTGTTGCAGAGCCGAGGAGAAGGAATGTACTCCTGGACAGAGCACCTGGCACCAGCAAGAATGACAGAGGGTGGAAGGGTCCTACCATCAAAGGTAATCTTCACAACCCGGAGGGGTTGACGGCGACTACCACGAGGGGGACGAGTAAACGTGTCCACCTGGAGAATAGAATGGCCCTGGGCAGCGAGGATATGGTGAATATCGTCGTGGCAGTCGCGCAGGTCCCGAACACCGGTTGCAACATGGGGCGGGAGCAAAATAGTGCCAACACTGGCATTCAACTGAGCGTTCTTCGAGACCCGAACGGGGGTCTCGCCAAGGCAGGATAAGGCAGCCAAGCGGGAAGCAGCATCCTGTGGAGCAGCAACGACACGTGTACCGAGACGAGTGGGGTTGAAAGTAATGGAGGCATCCACGGAATCAATGAGATGTCGATGAAGGGAGAAATCGTCAGGAGGCGCAGAATCAAGAGGGAGGAGATCAAAATATTTGGCCCATGAAGCGGGACCAAACAAGGCTTGATAGGTAGCAGAACTGGAAGGAATCGAGCGAGGGCGGCCGTGACGAGGACGGCGGTGAGAACCCCCAGAGAGAGAGGGGTTAAAAGGAGCAGTAGTTACAACTAGAGAAGGAGCCGCGCCAGGGGACGAGGTAGTCACCACTGGGGGCTTGGGGCTCGACCCATCCACAGAGGAGGGAGGGGAGCCAGGGGAAGGAGTCAGAGAGGCCAAAGGAGGAGCAAGGTCGGGGCCCAATGCAGCGGAGGCTACAGAGCCCGGTCTTCCAATACGGACCGACTCGGGGGCTTGGTCGCCCACCCCACGAGCCTGAGAAGGTAAGCCAGAAGCAGCCGAAACAGGGGTTATCATCTTGACGAAATGAAGAATTCACTCACGAATGTGCCCCCACACCCACCATGGAGCCACAATTAGAGGCAGGACACCCAACAAGAAGCTATCGCCGATCTTGTCGGGGCCTCCTAGGGGTGCGTCGTGAGTATACGCCCCACAAACGCCACCTTAAGAAACCGACAGTCCGTCGAGATCGGGTTCAGTGACGAAGTGGGGATTGACAATAAAAGGTTCCCCTCGCTCTCGACGTCGGGTACTGCAGTTCTACGGGTGCATGAGTATGCCTCCTCAAGCACCCGGGCGTCAAAATAGAAGAAGTCCATGGAAGAACCAGAACGAGCAAAAGGTCGGCAGGAAACGGCAAGCAGATAGGAGAAGAGGGGGGAGAAAAACGAAACAGAAGGAAAAGGAAAAGATGCCCAGCAAAATTGGAGAGGACGGCAGCAGGAGCACAAGGCTAGAAAAGGACAGAGGACTGTCCCAAGGAGCATCACACTCCGGCAGCCGCCCACTAAGCCCCCACACGGCGACAACGAGCTGAGCGGGGAGGGGGCAGACTTCAGTAGTTACTGCGCTCATGTTAAGTATAGTTTCTTTCTTGATGCATCATTTAAGAATGTATATTTCGTGAGTAGTCTGTCGTTATATAGTAAGACGACCCCAAATCCAACGTTAGTACCGCATTAATGTTTATTTTCTATTTTCATGAATATTGAGATTAAAGTAGCCTAGTCCAATGCTACTTAATATCTTTTAAATTACAGCTCGTATGTGAGGAGTCAACGAGTCGTTAACAACATTCGTGTTATTCACCTCTAATTTCTTCTATGTGGAGATCCTGAGATCACGAACGATGTCATAGAAATAGTCTTAAAGCTAAGACTTTTTTTGTATACATTTAATTCTTCCATTTTATTGTTATACAAATTTGCAAGATTATCATATTGAATATTCTTACCATATCTTATTATTGGAAATTTATGTTTACTTAGATGATTGCTCCTTAATTTAATAATCATTAATATTCACTATTTGAGTTTACACATTTGACTATAACATTTTAGGTCATAATATTATTTACTCAACAATGAACTGGTGACGAACCACACTAGTTCCTAGACGTATATGAAGTTCTAGCAATACCCCTCCCCCAATGTAGGTGTTTGAAGCTCTGACTTTAGTTAATTAATCATACAGTCCATTATTTATTTAAGTGATTATTCTTTCTAATACTTATCCATAGACACTGGTTCTTCAGTGTGTTCTCTAATGATCACTTTTTATTAGTTTCCCTCTATTCTCAAAAGTGGGTGGCCCTTCGTTATTAAATTAAATAAGTAATTAAATAATTGAGTCAAGCGCTAGATATCCCATATTATGGTCCTTATCGAACCGGATACATACTAATTAGTAATAACTAATCACCGTGTGAAGTAGTTTAGACTAACCACATTTATTGTGTCTAACAGCAGTGTACCACATAGGTTAGCCTAATTCACACCAATTTATTTGCTACTTATACCTTATGTGTAAGGTAGCACTCGTGGGACACAGTCAATTACCCACAACACTTAGGCCTATCCCTCATACTGAGGTAAGAATCTTCAGGTCACCAGGAGCAACAGCTCATAACTTCTATAATAATTCCTCACTAACACCAATTATGTGTTAACAATTTGGGCTATACAAATATTTCAATTTACAGCTGTCAGCAGACTGTCCATTATAGCCTAAATTCAATCCATAATTACTGATTCCCTCAAGTCAGTGGATTCATTAACATTTTAGGATCCAGTATACTAATACAAATTGCTGATCCCATACTAATTAATCATTACTAACCCTGATAACATTTTATTCCACAATTAGGAAGTACATTCAGGAGTTAAATATTATTTACGGCAGTAGAATACTTGCCAAACACAATTAATTCTCTTGTGTTCATTTATTTTCTTATACACATAATTTCTACCAGTGTATATATTATATAAAATTACAAAATCCAAAAACATAGCACTATTTGCACATTATTGCACCACATTTATCGTAGTTATTATGCCAACCCAACAGAGGTAGGATATTTCAGACTGACACGGTACTAAGATTTGTACAAATCCAGTCTACACCATTAGCTGCATTAATAGGTAGGATTATTACCTAACTAGTACTGTTAGACAGTGCTGGTGCATTACTATTATATGTAGTGCTGACCCAAATGGGTGGGATTAACCATTTATTGTGTAATTATATCTTATTACATATTTCTATGTACATCTTTGAGTGTTACTGTAAGTTCACTACCCATCCAAGGCTGATTTTGAAGAGCTAAGCTAAGGAACACCTGTAGTGAGACTAAGGTACCACTCAACTCTTAGTTGCTTATTATTAGGTAGGTAGATAACCTCTAAATGAGGTAAATTACAAACAGCCTCAAGAAAATATCAGGCTGTCAATAATTATACCTGCTCTACATAAAGGAGCAAGTACCATAGCTGTCTAAGTAGCTACCATAGCTGTCCAAGTAGCTATATAAGCCCTATAAGGCTCAAACTTACAGCCAGAATGGCTACTCCTGAACAGTTAGGGAGAATCTGTATTGGCCTGAGAGGTCTTCAAAATCACCTATCAAGACTACTTGACAAATGTGACAACTGTTTAGGAACCAACTCAGTTGACTTCTTCGAGCTAAACATTTCCACAAAGGTGGCTAGCCAAAAATATGTCCAGGTGAAGGATATAATCGAGTCTTATAGGAACATACTCCTTAGCAGTAATACTGACCCAGACGAATTGCGTCTGATAGAATCTGATCTTGCCAACTATGAAAATACAATTCAAGACAAGTTAGATCAATATAACAAAGTGCTTGCGACACAAAATGTTCCTGAGTGGATAGAACATTTTTGTAGTAGACCTACACCCGAGCAAGCATCCAGCTCAGATGAAATACATGAGCTACCTCAAAATGAGGAGAATCCTCTAATCAATACTGATCACTATACAGGATCAACAATTGAAGTTCAACCTTCATTTTCTAACATCTCATCTAATACAACTTCACGTAATAATTTATTTACAGAGTCTGATTAATTTTCAGACAGCTCTTCTCAATGTTCCCTGGATTCTATAAATTCCCTGGCTACTGAAGTGCATGAGGCTACTGAATTAACTAGCTCCTCACAGGAACCCAGAGAAACAAGTGAAGCTGCAGATGAAACTCTTAGTGAAGCTGTAATAATCAGTGAATTTGAACCAGAAAATGAACAAGCTAAAGCTGCAGCAGCAGCCGAAGCTGTAATTAAAGCTGAGGCTAAGCAAGAAGCCTTAAGCAACACAAGTAATGGTCACAATTACTCACACCAGCCTTCTAGAGTAAGTGCTAACAATGAGAAGACTGTTATAAACCTTGTACACCAATTACTAGATTTGTCTCCACCAGAACAATCAGTCGACTCTTTACAAGCCTTTAGTTTTCAGCTTGAGTCACTGTTAAATTCCTTCAGTAAAGAGGTGGATCACCCAACTGCTGAATGGATGACTAAAATTATCATCCAAAGAAAATTGTCGGGTGACACACTCAATAAGTTATATGTATACCAGAATGGTAATGCCCTGTCAATGCAGGATATATTTACAGGTTTGTGCAATATAAGCAATCATTCCGCAAACCAGGCACCTAATGCCTCTTCTGAATGCACCGAAACTGTACCCACATCAGTTTCCTTACCTGGAACTCCTAAAGTGACACTGTCACCAGGTAATAAGGGTACTAATAATCGATGTAATAACAATAAGTCAAACACTGATTCTTCAGTAAGGCCCAAGAGCCCCACAGGTGCTCCTAAGAGACCTAATAGTCCAAAGAGCACTCCCAAGAGCCCAGTAATTGCTCCCCAGAGTACACCAAGTACTCACAAGAGAATAAATAACAAGCAAATGCAAGCAACAAAACCATCACAACCTGCAGGTACTGTTTTACCTAAACCGGTAACCCCTAAACGAGCTGTAGGATGGGGAATGTGTTTGTTTTGCAATCAAAAACATTCTCTGTACAAATGTACCAATTACCCTAATAGAGACACAAGAGTCAGACGACTCAAACAGTTACACAAATGTACTAGGTGTCTCAAATCACATAATGTTAACAGCTGTGACACCCCACTGAACACCTGCAATAGGTGTAGAAGGGGCAAGCATCATGCTGCACTGTGCAAATTAAATAGGACAAATTATGTCAATCCTAGAATAGGAGGTAGAGAATCTACACCAGTACAGTGCTGTAAGGTGCGAGATGTGTACAGCGTAATTTCACAAGCATCTCAAGTGGATGCAACTTTGCCCACTGCCCAACTTCAAGTAAAGAACAGAGGAGCCAAGATCACCACTCGTGGGTTATTTGATCAAGGTTCCCAGAGAACTTTCATTACTCAAAAAGCGGCAGAGACACTCAATTTACAACCAATCAGACAGGTAAAATTAAACCTGTCAGGGTTCATGATAAATCGAGGAACCCATGAATACTCAGTAGTTCAACCGCTTGTACGACTAGGTAGTCATGCCAAGGCTATCCAAGCCATTGTTGTAGATCAAATACCTTTTGACCTAAATATTAAGGGTCTGGGGTACACAGCCCACTTCCTGCAGGAACGTGAAATTAATTTGGCTGACAAGTTAACGTCTAACCGCCTTAACAATGTAGATGCAGACTACTATTACCAGTTCATAACTGGACATGTTAAACGATTGGGCATGAATATGCTCCAATCTGCAGGTGGCTACTTACTTACCGGTAAAGTTCTGAATGTGAACAAGCCTAAGCCTGCCAACAATAACAAATTAGTCAGCAGTAAATCAATTCTCCAGCAGTCAGCTAAAAGGAGTAACACAGCTGAGTAATAAACCCAGATTGAATGTAGTGCAATTAGTATTTGCCGAGATGTTTCATAGCTCTCAGTGGAAACCCAGTGGTCCGTACCTAAACAAGTACAAGTCAGAGTGACCAAGCCATTGAATCCACTGCAGACCTAGAATTATTCTCGACAAGTAATAATTGACCACACTCAGTCTCCCTAGGTAATTGATAATATTAGGCTAGAGAATCTAGCACTCCCTAGGTAATTGATAATATTAGGCTAGAGAATCTAGCTTTCCCTAGGTAATTAATAATATTAGGCTAGAGAATCTAGCAATCAATGCATCTAGCATTTCCTGAATTTATCAATACTATGGAGTCATCAAGCATCTTCTATAATTATAAATTCACTGGGACCAAGGTCCAAATTACTTGCGCTTAAGGTTTGCCAAGAAAACCTTATTAATACAATGTTTTCTGCACTAAGAGTTAGTGCTAAATACTTGCATCAATTTTTGTTTGAGTTGTTTTTCTTTCGTTTCTGCTTAATTATTGTAGGAGCACAGCACGAACAAACTTGCAAACTTACCAATACGTAAGTGAGTCCACAGAGAACTAATAACCCGTAAAACGTTTAGGTTGGGAAAATGTTATAAATTATCTTTGAATAGGATTAATCGTAGCAGTAATTAAATTTCCAGCAACCTTAGGTTTCCCTTTGTTTAAGGCATTATTAAACCATCAGAATTGTTACTTAACATGCTTAATGACCTCAATATAGCTCACCTTTGAGTTAACGTAATATTTGAGCACTTTAATGTTCCCCATGCTAATACGAGCACTGCTCGCCATGACAATTGAACGCTGCAATGCGCCACCTCGTTAATTCGAGTTCAATATAACTCACCCTGTTAACTGTTAACGAGTTCAATATAACTCACCCTGTTAACATGCTTAATGAGCTCAATATATCTCACCATGTTAACGAGCTCAATATAGCTCACCCTGTTAACTGTTAACGAGTTCAATATAACTCACCCTGTTAACATGCTTAATGAGCTCAATATAGTTCACATGTTAACGAGCTCAATATAGCTCACCCTGTTAACTCTGTTAACGAACTCAATATAGCTCACCCTGTTAACATGCTTAATGAGCTCAATATAGCTCACCATGTTAACGAGCTCAATATAGCTCACCCTGTTAACTCTGTTAACGAGCTCAATATAGCTCATCATGTTAACGAGCTCAATATAGCTCGCCCTGTTAACTGTTAACGAGCTCAATATAGCTTACTCTGTTAACTGTTAATGAGCTCAATATAGCTCACAAAGTTAACGAGCTCAATATAGCTCACTTTGTTAACGAGCTCAACCTGTTTACGAGCTCAATACAGCTCCTAATGTTAATTTGAGTACATTATTGCTCACAATTTAGCTAGAGTAACTTCACTAAGAATTAGGGAGTTATCACAATTAGCTTAGTCCTCTACTTAGGTAGATTAGAAATTTAAACCATTTATTTAGGTAGATTTAGGGACTTTAGTTAGTGTCAACTGAGTACTAGCCTAGTCTGTACTCACAATTAATTACAGTTGACTATACTTATAGAGACTGATTTAATAAACACAATTTTCATTTAATGGTTGAGGATGTATTAATGAGTTTACAATGTCAAGCCTATGAGCTGCAATGCAATTAGCTCATAATTCAGAATGACTAGGCTACTAATCTCACTGTCGACTCAGAATCTTCCTTGATTTTAATGAATAAATCTTTTCAGTTATCTAATATTACACTATTTTAGCTAGTTAGCAACTTAGTTATACCATCAGTCAGAATGACTACTGCACGGCAGTGCTTATTAAACTAAATTTCCTCATTTGATTTTGGGGTGATCATGATGCTGCGTGATGTTATTGTCTAGTAACTCAATAGTTACAAGTCACAGCGACCCTAGACAGTGACCTTACTGTAGTATCAGAGTCTCCTTGATCTTGAATGACCCAATAATACTTTACTGTATAATAATGTAGAATACAACTTATACAATAATGTTATCAGTTCTTAGGAATTTTTTCTGAGTTTACCTACAATTCAGCAACTACATAATACACCATTACATGTCACTGCGACCCTAGTTGTTGAGTTTATTGTAAGCTTTAGAGAGTTCCTGATTGCAGATAACTTAATCATTTAATATTTCAATGTTTAATTCTTAATTTGTTTGTATAGGCTATCAACAATAACATTATTTCATCTAAAGTATCTATGAGTTTGCAAAACTTTAAGACTTAGTAACATAAACGTTACATGTCATAGCGACACCAGTCACAGAGTATATTGTAGGCTTTATTAGTCATTAACTTTAGATGATTCACAATAACATGTTCCATTCAACATGAATTTCTTTACAAAACTCAAATTTCTTGTATGTCCTTGACAATTACGGGACATCCGTTATGTGTGTACTAACATACTAACATTAATACTAACTTCGGGATAGGTATGTCAGTACTCAACATTGCACTGCGACCCAACAAATCTTCCCCCGGAGTTATGTTGGAAATTTCCAACACTAATACACTACTATTGTATTATAATAAATCATTATTATTATATACTAACTACAGTAGTCACTAAATTTACTAACAGTAGTGTTAACATAAACTAACCATTGTATCTGCGTATTAATGCTAGAATTCTTACGAAATAGAGCACCAACATTGCATCAGATAATGTCTAGTTAAACACATTTATTACCAATGTGTTAGAGAATTGAATGTGGTTCTCTAAAATCATCAGTATTCCGTGTGATAATTATTTACGGATAACATAACTCCCAATAATTCTAAATCGAGAGTTTTTAGTTACAATTGTTATCAAGTAATAGTTTTTCTGTCACGCGTGAATGCCATGGAGAAAACTAAAATCTTCTACATTTCCCGTTTACCACCATAAGACGAGAAAGCGATAATATTTAAATCCCTAGAATCACAACCCAGTCCTTATTAAAGTATTTCAACCACAATTGCGCGAAATAGTAGTATTCGTGATTAATAATTTCTGTGGTGAATGCGAGACGCGGGTTGGGGAAGGCAGAGACTCCATTGTGCTGCGAGCGTGCTTAAAGAGAGGAAGGTCTTGGCGTCAGAGTGGCGAAACACGTGGCGTTGGGGAGTTGTCAGCAAGAATAACACTGATACCCAACTAATACCGAATAATTATTCTTCCACGTGCTCCATATTGCTCGGCCAATCAATAACGCGTCGAGAATTAAGCCATAACCCACAAACACGTGTACAACGCCGTGAAAGTCTTTGACTGGCAGACGCGATATCGGCAGACTTCAGTAGTTACTGCGCTCATGTTAAGTATAGTTTCTTTCTTGATGCATCATTTAAGAATGTATATTTCGTGAGTAGTCTGTCGTTATATAGTAAGACGACCCCAAATCCAACGTTAGTACCGCATTAATGTTTATTTTCTATTTTCATGAATATTGAGATTAAAGTAGCCTAGTCCAATGCTACCTAATATCTTTTAAATTACAGCTCGTATGTGAGGAGTCAACGAGTCGTTAACAACATTCGTGTTATTCACCTCTAATTTTTTCTATGTGGAGATCCTGAGATCACGAACGATGTCATAGAAATAGTCTTAAAGCTAAGACTTTTTTTGTATACATTTAATTCTTCCATTTTATTGTTATACAAATTTGCAAGATTATCATATTGAATATTCTTACCATATCTTATTATTGGAAATTTATGTGTTTACTTAGATGATTGCTCTTTAATTTAATAATCATTAATATTCACTATTTGAGTTTACACATTTGACTCTATAACATCTTAGGTCATAATATTATTTACTCAACAATGAACTGGTGACGAACCACACTAGTTACTAGACGTATATGAAGTTCTAGCAATACCAACCCCCCTATGTAGGTGTTTGAGGCTCTGACTTTAGTTAATTAATCATACAGTCCATTATTTATTTAAGTGATTATTCTTTCTAATACTTATCCATAGACACTGGTTCTTCAGTGTGTTTTCTAATGATCACTTTTTATTAGTTTCCCTCTATTCTCAAAAGTGGGTGGTCCTTCGTTATTAAATTAAATAAGCAAGTAATTAAATAATTGAGTCAAGCCCTAGATATCCCATACCTATACCCTAATCTGTGAGCTGTAGTTGACCCCATACCCCAACTCGTGAGCTATAGTTGACCCCATA
Source organism: Procambarus clarkii (assembly GCF_040958095.1). Taxonomy (NCBI): domain Eukaryota; kingdom Metazoa; phylum Arthropoda; class Malacostraca; order Decapoda; family Cambaridae; genus Procambarus; species Procambarus clarkii. The sequence goes on from NC_091166.1 coordinate 17,688,999, forward strand.
CCCCAACCCTTGAGCTGTAGTTGACCCCAACCCGTGAGCTAAAGTTGACCCCATACACCAATCTGTGAGCTGTAGTTGACCCCATACCCCAACCCGTGAGCTAAAGTTGACCCCATACACCAATCTGTGAGCTGTAGTTGACCCCAACCCGTGAGCTGTAGTGAACCCCATACCCCAATCCTTGAGCTGTAGTTGACCCCATACACCAATCCGTGAGCTGTAGTTGACCCCATACCCCAACCCGTGAGTTAAAGTTGACCCTATACCCCAACCCGTGAGTTAAAGTTGACCCTATACCCTAATCTGTGAGCTGTAGTTGACCCCATACCCCAACTCATGAGCTGTAGTTGACCCCATACCCCAATCTGTGAGCTGTAGTTGACCCCATACCCCAACTCGTGAATTGTAGTTGACCCCTTACACCAATCTGTGAGCTGTAGTTGATCCCATACCCCAACTCCTGAGTTGTAGTTGACCCCTTTCACCAATCTGTGAGCTGTAGTTGACCCCATACCCCAACTCGTGAGCTATAGTTGACCCCATACACCAATCTGTAAGCTGTAGTTGACCCCATACCCCAACCCGTGAGCTGTAGTTGACCCCATACACCAACCCGTGAGCTGTAGTGTACCACAACCCTTGAGCTGTACTTGACCCATACCCCAACCCGTGAGCTAAAGTTGACCCCATACCCCAATCTGTGAGCTGTAGTTGACCCCATACCCCAAGCCATGAGCTGTAGTGGACCGCCCATACCCAAACCCGTGAGCTGTAGTGGACCCCATACCCAAACCTGTGACTGTAGTTGACCCCAACTCGTGAGCTGTAGTTGACCCCATATCCCATCCTGTGACTGTAGTTGACCCCAACCCGTGAGCTGTAGTTGACCCCATACCCCAACCCATGAGCTGTAGTTGACCCTATACCCCAACCCGTGAGCTGTAGATGACCCCATACCACAACCTGTGACTGTAGGTGCCTTCATACCCTAACCCATGAGCTGTAGTTGACCCCATACCCCAACCTATGAGTTTTACCTAACCCTATACCCCAACCCGTGAGCTGTAGATGACCCCATACCCAAACCTGTGACTGTAGTTGACCCTATACCCCAACCCGTGAGCTGTAGATGACCCCATACCACAACCTGTGACTGTAGGTGCCCCCATACCCTAACACGTGAGCTGTAGTCGACCCCATACCCCAACCTTTGACCTGTAGTTGACCCCATACCCCAACCCGTGAGCTGTAGTTGTCCCCATACCCCAACCCGTGAGCTGTAGTTGACTCCGTACCCCAACCCATGAGCTGTAGTTGACCCCATACCCCAACCCGTGAGCTGTAGTTGACCCAATACCTCAACCCGTGAGCTGAAGTTGACCCCATACCCCAACCCATAAGCTATATTTGACCCCATACCCCAGCCCGTGAGCTATATTTGACCCCTTACCCAATTCCTTGAGCTGTTGTTGACCCCATACCTCAACCCGTGAGCTGTAGTTGACCCCATACCCCATTCTGTGTGTAGTAGTTGACCCAGTACCCATTCTGTGGAGGGTAGAGGACGCCATACCCATCCTGTTCTCACCTAATTGTGCTTTCATGTATTGAGCTTTGGCTCTATGGTCCCACCTAGAGTACCAGATCCCATAGGCACTACCAGATGGGTATGGGGAAGTACCGCACCCTTTAGCAAACCTCTGGGCAGTACTTGATCCTGTAGGCAGTAGCGGACTCCATAACCATCTTCAGGTGGTAGTGAACACCTGGGGGTCCCATCCCGGGGCGGTAGAGGACCCATACCCATTCTGTGGGCAGAAGTGAACTATTCACCCATCTTCCGGGCGGTAGTGTTCCCCCCATACCTATCATGTGGGCAGTAGTATAACCCATACTTCTCCTGAGGGCCTTAGGGGACCCCATACTCATCCTGTGGGCGGTAATGGGCCACATACCCATCATAAAGGAGGAAGTGGACCATACATTCATCCTCTGGGCGGTAGTGGACCCCATACCCATGCTTTGGGGTAGTGGACCTCATAACCATCCAGTGGATGGAAGTGAACCCCATAGTCTTCCTGTTGGCGGTAGTGGGCCCCATGCCCATGCTGTGGGCAGTAATTCACTCCATGCCAATCATGAGGCTGTAATGGACCATCCTATACCCATCCTATAGGTGGTAATGGACCCCATACCCATCCAACAGGTGATAGTGGACCCCATACCTATCTTTTTATGTGGTAGTGGACTCATCGTGAAATTTGTTGTGGACCATAGATCTATCCTGTTTTCAGTAGTGTACCCCCATTTCAACTTAACTTCGGGTGGTTTTGCCTGAAACGCTATGTGTACTAGTGGCTTTAGGTATTGTATGTACTAGCTCTATCTATAAATCAATCAGAATGTTTGTAACTCTGCATGTATGTACTTTTCCTAAATAAAATATTAATATTATTATTATTATTAATATTATCATTTTCTGTTGACGTTCCTGCAATTCATTCTCTTTAGATTTCAAAGCACACACGATTGTATATTAAATTCATTTAGAGCCCCATAATAATATGTAATAATTTTAATGCTTATTATATTTTATTTAAAACTACCATGATTTCTCAAAACAAAACTACGAGCTTTCAATTGAATGTAGTTTATCCATGATACTCGAATAACATGGAAAATAGTACGTAAATTTCACATCAGAAGTTTTACTTGAAAAATACAAGCATCCATTAAAATTTGAGCAAACGGACCCTTATGCTCTTTACAGTAATGTGACGGGTACTATGAGACTATGGTACGTGAGGAAGGGTTGGTGCCTGGTGATAGGAAATAGCTGGAAATCTACCACAGATAAACTTTGAACATTAGCATATAAGCCTTTGGCCACATAGGTACTCTGTTATAGCCAGAGCGGGTTGCAGTAACACAGAGGGAGCACAGAGTGCACACAAACCGGTAGTGTGTGATAAATATCACCAGTAACATCGCAGATACCACAGAGTTGTCTCATTAGTGTGGAAGATAATCTAGAAAGGAACCCGTATTTTTGTCACTGGTGTCGCTTTTTGTCGCTCAACGTTCCGTCCACCTCGTTATAGATAAGCGTAGCGGTGACTTGTGTGCTCTTATCTGGTGTTACCGTTGACGCTAGTGTAGTTGTCAGTAGTGTACTGTTAACAGTTATCGTGTGTTACCGTTGACGCCAGTGTAGTTGTCAGTAGTGTACTGTTAACAGTTCTCGTGTGTGTGAAGTGTCTTGCTTTTGGTTTTACCAGGATGTATTGATATTATCTGTTGTGAACACTGTTCATGGTGTCCCGGAGATACTGACCATTGAGTGACCACAAGGCCTTGTCCTGTGTGTGACACTTGGCCACATTCACAGTGTGTCCTGGTGTGATGTGATACGTGATTAAAAACAAACTTTCCTCAACAACTCTCCAGCCTACAGCTTTTGGCCAACCAGCGAGCGTTAAGCTTTTGTTAAAGCAAGCAGCAAAAAGCGCTCGGTTAAAGAGGGAGTTTAGAGCTGGTGGCACTTCAGACATCCTCAGGTTATCATCATCTACCAAAAAGAGGTTTGTGGTAATCTTAATTTTTGTTATTTCATAAAAGTATTTGTTTTAAAGTTCAACAAAAGGTTAATAGTATTTCATTAATCAAGGAATAATAGAATGTAAACAATCAATACCATATCAAGTAGGTGGGAGATCCGCTAGCGTCTAAAATGTTCATTTCTTGGGCCAATCGTTCACCCTTCTAAAACAAACTATTTTTTTTTATTGAGGAAAAACATGTCAAGTTGATGGTGACAGGCACCGACGTCCTCAAAGTTTAAGTCTCCCCTCGAATGTTAAGATCGTTTTCTTTTGAAAAAGATGGAATCACTGACTGTGGGAATATTTCTTGAAGATCGGGAGATGCAGGAGAGGTTATGCTGTGAGCTCTTATGCTGCTTCTTGCTGGGCAGCTGAGTGTCATGCTGTTTAGAATTTACTTGTAGAAGTTTACAAATAATGTCTGTATTAAGTAATGAGTAAGTCTCATGGGACAAACGTGTCTCTACACTCATCTGAAGACGTCGGCCACAGATACATAGTCTCCACAGTAGTGTCAAGTGTGTTAAATATTGTACACACTAATGGTGTTCTCTGTGAGTGATGTTGAAGATCCACACTACAAACAATTATAATCACATGTCTACCTCTACCTTGGCGTTGTAAGAACTACAACCACTACGCAAGCGTTCACGACTACCAGGTTCACCACACCAGCATACATGACCACAAGGTTCACCACGCCAGCATACATGACCACAAGGTTCATCACACCACCATACATGACCACAAGGTTCATCACATCACCATACATGACCACAAGGTTCACCACACCATACATGACCACAAGGTTCACCACACCATACATGACCACAAGGTTCATCACACCACCATACATGACCACAAGATTCATCACATCACCATACATGACCACAAGGTTCATCACATCACCATACATGACTACAAGGTTCATCACACCACCATACATGACCACAAGGTTCATCACACCACCATACATGACCACAAGGTTCATCACATCACCATACATGACCACAAGGTTCACCACACCATACATGACCACAAGGTTCACCACACCATACATGACCACAAAGTTCATCACACCACCATACATGACCACAAGGTTCATCACATCACCATACATGACCACATGGTTCACCACACCAGCATACATGACCACAAGGTTCACCACGCCAGCATACATGACCACAAGGTTCACCACACCACCATACATGACCACAAGGTTCACCACACCAGCATACATGACCACAAGGTTCACCACACCAGCATACATGACCACAAGGTTCACCACACCACCATAAATGACCACATGGTTCACCACACCACCATACATGACCACAAGGTTCATCACACCAGCATACATGACCACAAGGTTCGCCACACCACCATACATGACCACAAGGTTCACCACACCAGCATACATGACCACAAGGTTCATCACACCACCATACGTGACCACAAGGTTCACCACACCATAAATGACCACAAGGTTCACCACACTATACATGACCACAAGGTTCACCACACCAGCATACATGACCACAAGGTTCACCACACCAGCATACATGACCACAAGGTTCACCACACCATAAATGACCACAAGGTTCACCACACCATACACGACCACAAGGTTCACCACACCACCATACATGACCACAAGGTTCACCACACCACCATACATGACCACATGGTTCACCACACCAGCATACATGACCACAAGGTTCACCACACCAGCATACATGACCACAAGGTTCACCACACCAGCATACATGACCACAACGTTCATCACACCAGTATACATGTCCACATGGTTCACCACACCAGCATACATGACCACAAGGTTCACCACATCAGCATACATGACCACAAGGTTCACCACACTATACATGACCACAAGGTTCACCACACTATACATGACCACAAGGTTCACCACACCACCATACATGACCACAAGGTTCACCACACCAGCATACATGACCACAAGGTTCACCACACCAGCATACATGACCACAAGGTTCACCACACCATACATGACCACAAGGTTCACCACACCACCATACATGACCACAAGGTTCACCACACCAGCATACATGACCGCAAGGTTCATCACACCACCATACATGACCACAAGGTTCACCACACCATACATGACCACAAGGTTCACCACACCAGCATACATGACCACAAGGTTCACCACACCAGCATACATGACCACAAGGTTAACCACACCACCATACATGACCACAAGGTTCACCACACCAGCATACATGAGCACAAGGTTCACCACACAAGCATACATGACCACAAGGTTCACGTACCACACCACCATACATGACCACAAGGTTCACCACACCGGCATACATGACCACAAGGTTCACCACACCATACATGACCACAAGGTTCACCACACCACCATACATGACCACAAGGTTCACCACACCAGCATACATGACCGCAAGGTTCATCACACCACCATACATGACCACAAGGTTCACCACACCATACATGACCACAAGTTCACCACACCAGCATACATGACCACAAGGTTCTCCACACCATACATGACCACAAGGTTCACCACACCATACATGACCACAAAGTTCATCACACCACCATACATGACCACAAGGTTCATCACATCACCATACATGACCACATGGTTCACCACACCAGCATACATGACCACAAGGTTCACCACGCCAGCATACATGACCACAAGGTTCACCACACCACCATACATGACCACAAGGTTCACCACACCAGCATACATGAAGGTTCACCACACCAGCATACATGACCACAAGGTTCACCACACCACCATACATGACCACAAAGTTCATCACACCACCATACATGACCACAAGGTTCATCACATCACCATACATGACCACATGGTTCACCACACCAGCATACATGACCACAAGGTTCACCACGCCAGCATACATGACCACAAGGTTCATCACACCACCATACGTGACCACAAGGTTCACCACACCATAAATGACCACAAGGTTCACCACACTATACATGACCACAAGGTTCACCACACCAGCATACATGACCACAAGGTTCACCACACCAGCATACATGACCACAAGGTTCACCACACCATAAATGACCACAAGGTTCACCACACCATACATGACCACAAGGTTCACCACACCACCATACATGACCACAAGGTTCACCACACCACCATACATGACCACATGGTTCACCACACCAGCATACATGACCACAAGGTTCACCACACCAGCATACATGACCACAAGGTTCACCACACCAGCATACATGACCACAAGGTTCATCACACCAGTATACATGTCCACATGGTTCACCACACCAGCATACATGACCACAAGGTTCACCACATCAGCATACATGACCACAAGGTTCACCACACTATACATGACCACAAGGTTCACCACACTATACATGACCACAAGGTTCACCACACCACCATACATGACCACAAGGTTCACCACACCAGCATACATGACCACAAGGTTCACCACACCAGCATACATGACCACAAGGTTCACCACACCAGCATACATGACCACAAGGTTAACCACACCACCATACATGACCACAAGGTTCACCACACCAGCATACATGAGCACAAGGTTCACCACACAAGCATACATGACCACAAGGTTCACCACACCACCATACATGACCACAAGGTTCACCACACCAGCATACATGACCACAAGGTTCACCACACCAGCATACATGACCACAAGGTTCACCACACCATACATGACCACAAGGTTCACCACACCACCATACATGACCACAAGGTTCACCACACCAGCATACATGACCGCAAGGTTCATCACACCACCATACATGACCACAAGGTTCACCACACCATACATGACCACAAGGTTCACCACACCAGCATACATGACCACAAGGTTCTCCACACCATACATGACCACAAGGTTCACCACACTATACATGACCACAAGGTTCACCACACCATACATGACCACAAGGTTCACCACACCACCATACATGACCACAAGGTTCACCACGCCAGCATACATGACCACAAGGTTCACCACACCACCATACATGACCACAAGGTTCACCACACCACCATACATGACCACAAGGTTCACCACACCAGCATACATGACCACAAGGTTCACCACACCAGCATACATGACCACAAGGTTCACCACACCAGCATACATGACCACAAGGTTCACCACACCACCATACATGACCACATGGTTCACCACACCACCATACATGACCACATGGTTCACCACACCAGCATACAAAACCACAAGGTTCACCACACCACGATACATGACTACAAGGTTCACCACGCCAGCATAAATGACTACAAGGTTCACCACACCAGCATACATGACCACAAGGTTCACCACACCACCATACATGACCACAAGGTTCACCACACCACCATACATGACCACATGGTTCACCACACCAGCATACATGACCACAAGGTTCACCACACCAGCATACATGACCACAAGGTTCACCACACCATACATGACCACAAGGTTCACCACACCATACATGACCACAAGGTTCACCACACCATACATGACCACAAGGTTCACCACACCACCATACATGACCACAAGGTTCACCACACCAGCATACATGACCACAAGGTTCACAACACCAGCATACATGACCACAAGGTTCACCACACCAGCATACATGACCACAAGGTTCACCACACCACCATACATGACCACATGGTTCAATACACCACCATACATGACCACAAGGTTCACCACACCAGCATACATGACCATATGGTTCACCACACCAGCATACATGACCACAAGGTTCACCACACCACCATACATGACCACAAGGTTCATCACATCACCATACATGACCACAAGGTTCACCACACCATACATGACCACAAGGTTCACCACACCATACATGACCACAAGGTTCATCACAACACCATACATGACCACAAGGTTCATCACATCACCATACATGACCACAAGGTTCATCACATCACCATACATGACCACAAGGTTCATCACACCACCATACATGACCACAAGGTTCATCACACCACCATACATGGCCACAAGGTTCATCACATCACCATACATGACCACAAGGTTCACCACACCATACATGACCACAAGGTTCACCACACCATACATGACCACAAGGTTCATCACACCACCATACATGACCACAAGGTTCATCACATCACCATACATGACCACATGGTTCTCCACACCAGCATACATGACCACAAGGTTCACCACGCCAGCATACATGACCACAAGGTTCACCACACCACCATACATGACCACAAGGTTCACCACACCAGCATACATGACCACAAGGTTCACCACACCAGCATACATGACCGCAAGGTTCACCACACCACCATACATGACCACAAGGTTCACCACACCACCATACATGACCACAAGGTTCATCACACCAGCATACATGACCACAAGGTTCGCCACACCACCATACATGACCACAAGGTTCACAACACCAGCATACATGACCACAAGGTTCACCACACCAGCATACATGACCACAAGGTTCATCACACCACCATACGTGACCACAAGGTTCACCACACCATAAATGACCACATGGTTCACCACACCAGCATACATGACCACAAGGTTCACCACATCAGCATACATGACCACAAGGTTCACCACACTATACATGACCACAAGGTTCACCACACTATACATGACCACAAGGTTCACCACACCACCATACATGACCACAAGGTTCACCACACCAGCATACATGACCACAAGGTTCACCACACCAGCATACATGACCACAAGGTTCACCACACCAGCATACATGACCACAAGGTTAACCACACCACCATACATGACCACAAGGTTCACCACACCAGCATACATGACCACAAGGTTCACCACACCAGCATACATGACCACAAGGTTCACCACACCACCATACATGACCACATGGTTCACCACACCAGCATACATAACCACAAGGTTCACCACACCACCATACATGACCACAAGGTTCACCACGCCAGCATAAATGACCACAAGGTTCACCACACCAGCATACATGACCACAAGGTTCACCACACCACCATACGTGACCACAAGGTTCACCACACCATAAATGACCACAAGGTTCACCACACTATACATGACCACAAGGTTCACCACACCAGCATACATGACCACAAGGTTCACCACACCATACATGACCACAAGGTTCACCACACCATACATGACCACAAGGTTCACCACACCATACATGACCACAAGGTTCACCACACCACCATACATGACCACAAGGTTCACCACACCAGCATACATGACCACAAGGTTCACAACACCAGCATACATGACCACAAGGTTCACCACACCAGCATACATGACCACAAGGTTCACCACACCACCATACATGACCACATGGTTCAATACACCACCATACATGACCACAAGGTTCACCACACCAGCATACATGACCATATGGTTCACCACACCAGCATACATGACCACAAGGTTCACCACACCACCATACATGACCACAAGGTTCATCACATCACCATACATGACCACAAGGTTCACCACACCATACATGACCACAAGGTTCACCACACCATACATGACCACAAGGTTCATCACAACACCATACATGACCACAAGGTTCATCACATCACCATACATGACCACAAGGTTCATCACATCACCATACATGACCACAAGGTTCATCACACCACCATACATGACCACAAGGTTCATCACACCACCATACATGGCCACAAGGTTCATCACATCACCATACATGACCACAAGGTTCACCACACCATACATGACCACAAGGTTCACCACACCATACATGACCACAAGGTTCATCACACCACCATACATGACCACAAGGTTCATCACATCACCATACATGACCACATGGTTCTCCACACCAGCATACATGACCACAAGGTTCACCACGCAAGCATACATGACCACAAGGTTCACCACACCACCATACGTGACCACAAGGTTCACCACACCATAAATGACCACAAGGTTCACCACACTATACATGACCACAAGGTTCACCACACCAGCATACATGACCACAAGGTTCACCACACCATACATGACCACAAGGTTCACCACACCATACATGACCACAAGGTTCACCACACCATACATGACCACAAGGTTCACCACACCACCATACATGACCACAAGGTTCACCACACCAGCATACATGACCACAAGGTTCACAACACCAGCATACATGACCACAAGGTTCACCACACCAGCATACATGACCACAAGGTTCACCACACCACCATACATGACCACATGGTTCAATACACCACCATACATGACCACAAGGTTCACCACACCAGCATACATGACCATATGGTTCACCACACCAGCATACATGACCACAAGGTTCACCACACCACCATACATGACCACAAGGTTCATCACATCACCATACATGACCACAAGGTTCACCACACCATACATGACCACAAGGTTCACCACACCATACATGACCACAAGGTTCATCACAACACCATACATGACCACAAGGTTCATCACATCACCATACATGACCACAAGGTTCATCACATCACCATACATGACCACAAGGTTCATCACACCACCATACATGACCACAAGGTTCATCACACCACCATACATGGCCACAAGGTTCATCACATCACCATACATGACCACAAGGTTCACCACACCATACATGACCACAAGGTTCACCACACCATACATGACCACAAGGTTCATCACACCACCATACATGACCACAAGGTTCATCACATCACCATACATGACCACATGGTTCTCCACACCAGCATACATGACCACAAGGTTCACCACGCAAGCATACATGACCACAAGGTTCACCACACCACCATACATGACCACAAGGTTCACCACACCAGCATACATGACCACAAGGTTCACCACACCAGCATACATGACCGCAAGGTTCACCACACCACCATACATGACCACAAGGTTCACCACACCACCATACATGACCACAAGGTTCATCACACCAGCATACATGACCACAAGGTTCGCCACACCACCATACATGACCACAAGGTTCACAACACCAGCATACATGACCACAAGGTTCACCACACCAGCATACATGACCACAAGGTTCATCACACCACCATACGTGACCACAAGGTTCACCACACCATAAATGACCACATGGTTCACCACACCAGCATACATGACCACAAGGTTCACCACATCAGCATACATGACCACAAGGTTCACCACACTATACATGACCACAAGGTTCACCACACTATACATGACCACAAGGTTCACCACACCACCATACATGACCACAAGGTTCACCACACCAGCATACATGACCACAAGGTTCACCACACCAGCATACATGACCACAAGGTTCACCACACCAGCATACATGACCACAAGGTTAACCACACCACCATACATGACCACAAGGTTCACCACACCAGCATACATGACCACAAGGTTCACCACACCAGCATACATGACCACAAGGTTCACCACACCACCATACATGACCACATGGTTCACCACACCAGCATACATAACCACAAGGTTCACCACACCACCATACATGACCACAAGGTTCACCACGCCAGCATAAATGACCACAAGGTTCACCACACCAGCATACATGACCACAAGGTTCACCACACCACCATACGTGACCACAAGGTTCACCACACCATAAATGACCACAAGGTTCACCACACTATACATGACCACAAGGTTCACCACACCAGCATACATGACCACAAGGTTCACCACACCAGCATACATTGTGGGATATTTGGGTTTGATTCTGATTAATTAATAATTAAAGTAGTAAATTAAATTACGAAGGACCACCCGCTTTTAAAGTAAAGAGGGAAACTGAGAATTTCAGATCATTAGATAAAATTCTAGAGAAAACCAGTGACTATGGATATGACTAGAAAGTATGATCATAAGAATAATTAATGGGCTGTATTATTAAAACCAAACCTCAAACACCTACATTGGGGGGTTATTACTGGAGGTCAGTACGTCCAGGAATCAGTGTGGTTCGTTCACTAATTCTATTAATAATAATCTAATCCTATAATTAATGTAGAATATAATATTATTCATACAAAGAAGAACATGAATATGAGCATAATAATGAATTACAGTAAATCACACATTATGTTGAAAACATTCTGAATGTATCAAATTGCAATGTTACGAGTAAAAGAAATAAGCCTTAGCTGGTAATAGATTCCTTTAGATAACCCTGGCAGTCCTCTTAATCTCCAAGTCTGGTACACCGACGTCAGACACGGTTAACATGGAGAAGACAGCATGAGGAATTCGTCTCTCGAGCTGCAAAATAAATAACTACCAGTAGCAATTGATTTAACTACTCAATACATATTCAAGATTATTGATATCTACAGAGAAATTTCTAATCACCTGTTATTAGGTGTTGTCGTGCCGCGTGACGCGCAATCACCCCGCTATTATTAAACCTGTAAATGATGCATCAAATAAAAGGTACTTAGCTGTGGGCACTGTGTAAGTATTAAGATTGCCGTAATTTCGCATCCCAGGCTCCGGTGAACCTATCCTGGATTGATGCGTTTCTAGTTGGCTGATCACGTGTCGTCAGGAACCAAGTCTAGGGGTCCCTTATTTAACACCAGCACTAGTTGAAGATATTATCTGCAAGGTCGTTCACGCCTCACAGTGGCGGCTTTCATCTGTAGATAGACACACGTGTCCTATTTACTGGACAATGGCGTCTTTTGTGCGTACGTTAAGCGCAGGTCTGCCTCTCTCCGGTTCCCCACGTGTACGCGCACCGACACCCTCACCGAGTGAGTATGGCGTCGCGTCCCTCCCCCCACGCCGAGTCGACGTTCATTACACAAATTATTGGCATGAACATTAATATTTCTCGCATTCGCGCTTGAAACTCTAAAGACTGGACGGGTTTATTATTTAGAGGAACGAAATATTATTCTTTAACTATTTAAGAATAGTAAAGATACAAGGGAGAGGAATTAATGTCTCCCCATAGCATTCATTGATGACGTTAACACTATCGCGAGGTAGACGGTATAAATCTAACGCTCTATTCGGCTTTCAGTTAGAGAACAATTCGTCTGCAATCAGTTGTCATACAGAATGCCTTAATTATGGAGAATCGTATTTAATTCTCACACAAATTGTATATAATGTGTTTTACTGTAAAGAAATCTGACGCAATACTAACGTTAGATGACGTGAGAATTCTAGCCTAATGCACAGATGAATTATTAGTACAGGAGAATTCTACGAGTTGTTAATTTTACTTACTACAATATTAATATGATTAGTAATAAGTAATGAGAATACAACAATGTTGTATTCGATGTTGGAAATATCCAACATAACTCCGGGGGGGGATTCCCAGGGTCGCAGTGTACTGTGTTGTACTGACCTATCCCGAAGTAATATTAAGATTAACACATTAGTATGTTAGTATGTTAGTACACACATAACGAACGTCCCGGATTTATCAAGGACTTACAAGAATTTAAGTCTTGTTATTCACATGTCAACTGAAACATGTTTGTAGCCTACACAATATTTATAAATTTAACTCTCCCAATTTAAACTAACAGAATCTACAGTGATGCGATATCTTGGGTCATAGTGACGTGTAATGTTTCGTTACGCGATATCACATCGTAGTATCAGTACAGTTTCCTTAGGGGGAATTGAAGGAAATTATTCTTCTTCAGAGTTATAATAGGCTCGCAAATTCCGTCTACATTGTTGAGCTGCAGCTCTAGTGGGACGGTTGCTTGGAGGAACAGATTCATTGTCCTCTGAAATTACTGGGGAAGCTGGATTTGGCTGATATTCTTGTTCAGTCAGTTCTAGGGGAACCAGCTTCTCTAAAGTTTTTAGAGTAGTGTTGCCCTTGCATAAGACTTTAACCACTCTTAGGACACCTTGTCGATCTGGGTGGATGGTGACGATTTTTCCTATAGGCCACTCAGACCTTGGTCCATCACTGTCGACTAGTACAAGGTCTCCAGGTTTTAATTGTACCTTATTGTAAGGACTCGAAGCTCCGTAGTGGTATTCTCGTAGAGCTGTGAGGTATTCTCGAGTCCACACCTCATTCCACCTGTTGATAACTCTAGAAAGATGTTGGTAGCTTTCCACCAAGTCTCCTCGAGTCACATGGGATGGGTCTACTGGGTCCTCTTCGACTAAGGGGATGAGAGGGCTCAATAGACCTCCATGGATCAAGTGAGAGGGGCTCAGTGGTTCTCTCTGGGTGTAATCATCAGACAGGTAGGTGATCGGGCGGTTATTGACTCGCGCCTCGATTTCTACAACAATAGTTTGGAGTTCTGAGTAACTGACCCTTTGTCGGTGTAACGTTTTCCTTAGACATCTTTTGACTGTGCCTACCATTCGCTCATAGAACCCACCTTGCCAAGGGGCTCTTGGTGCTATGAATTTCCAGTGACATTGTCTTCTTTGTAAGACTGATTGCACTTCAGGGTGGTTCCAGACTTCTCGTAAACAGCTTTCTCCCGTTACAAAATTAGATCCGTTGTCTGATATCATTAATCTAGGACATGATCGACGGGCAGCAAATCTGCGGAAAGCTTGAATGAACGCTTCAGCACTCATGTCTGGGGTGACCTCTAAGTGTACACCTCTGGTTGTAGCGCAGGTAAAGAGACAAATGTACGCTTTCACTGGTATATTATCTGGGTTACCAGTGAGGAGTAAGGCTCCTGTATAATCTACTCCAGTGGTTTCGAATGGACGAAGATGAACTACTCGCTCTTCTGGGAGTGGAGGAGGTCCTGGGTAAGGACAGACTCTAGCGTCGTATCTCTTACAGATTACACAAGATTTAATAATGGTCTTAACAGTCTGACGACCTTGAGGAAGCCAGTACTTTTGTCTAAGATCGGTGAGAGTATCTAAAACTCCACCATGTAGGGTACCATATTGATGGTGATGTAAGACAAAAAGTTTAGTTATGATGTGGTGGCGAGGTAAAAGGATTGGGTTCTTAGTGTCTAAGTCAATCTTTGCATGTAGCAAACGTCCTCCACATCGTAGTATGTTATGAGTGTTGACATCGTACCAGATGCCCAGAGATTTAGTGAGTTTATCCGGAAGATTCTCAAATTCGCTTCCGTAAGTCTCTTGCTGCGCCCGCTTAATCCAATAATGAACAGGATTGGGGAATTTGTGTCGTATTCCTATTTTAGAGAGGAAATCAAACACGTGTGCAGTCACTCGTAACAATTTGCTTAAATTAGAATAATGATGAGGATTAATGGCTAATGTTCGCTGAGGCTCTGGATCCTTCATGGGAGTGGTGATATTGGTCACGATGACTTGTGGCTTTTGTTTGGGCCACTGACCACCAACAAGCCATGAAGGTCCGTTGAACCACAGTGAAGATTTGACAAGTTGTTTTAATGTCAATCCTCTCGACAAATAATCTGCAGGATTGTCCTTAGTAGGGACATGTCTAAACTTATATCCTGCGGATAAATCATGAATCTCCCTGACGCGATTACTGACGTAAGGAGTTTTGTTGTTATTGTTTCTTACCCATTGTAAGACTGCCTCGTTGTCTGACCACACTACAATCTCACCAAAGTGGATATTACTGAGTGTCTTTGCCAGACAATGGGCTAACCTTACTCCCACTAGCAACGCAGTCAATTCCATCTGAGGTAAGGATCTCTTTTTGATGGGAGCAACTCTTGCTTTTGATGTGAGTAATATTGATTGAGCACTGTTAACTAAATAGGCTACTGCGCCATATGCTTTGCCAGAGGCATCGCAAAAAACGTGCAAATTGGTGGGTAAGTTTGGTCCCGAGGCATTACGTGGAAATTTCAAAACACCTAACTGATTAAAATCCGTTGAGAGTATTTGCCATTTGGCTTGTAACTCACTTGGTAACGGGTCATCCCATCCCATATGTTGTTGCCAGCACTCCTGCATTAGGAGTTTGCCCTTTATTAATATAGGACTAAGTAGGCCTAAAGGGTCAAATGGTTGACTGACAAATGAGAGCAGTGTTCTCATGGTAAGGGTGGAGTTATCAGTTTGCACTGACTTGACATTCATTTCGTCAGTGTTGGTGTTCCATTCCACGCCTAGAACCTTTAAGCTACTGGGTACCTGATAATCGGGAAATTCCTTCTCAATTAACTGGTTAAGTAGTTTATTATTTGAGGCCCATGACTGTAGAGGCATATTAGCTCCTAACAGTTCACGGTTAGCCTCATGGTAGATTTCTACCAGATCAGCTTGATCATTAGTTGTCCCCTGGAAATTGTCGACATACAAGTTGTCGCTAATGGTTGCCTTATAAGGGCTGTCTGATTTCCTCAAATGCGTGTCTAATGTGGCTTGCAAAAGAAACGGTGAGGATGTAGCACCAAATAATACAGAGGCGAACCGATAGGTGATTATTTCACTGTTAGGATCCAGTGGATCCTTGTACCAGAGGAATTTTGTGTAGTCACGATCTTCCTCCTGCAAACCTACTCGGAGAAAGGCTTTGCTGATGTCAGCAGTGTAGGCAAAAATGCCTGTACGAAATCGTAACAATACGTCATGTAGCCTTTGTGTTAGGCTAGGTCCCGTTTGGAGACATTCATTTAGAGACACACTATCAGGCTTTACTTTAGCACTGCAATTAAAGACAATACGAATAGGTGTTGTCAGTGAGTCTTTCACCACAGCATGGTGAGGTAAATAATGACCTGCTTTTCGGTCATCGTGTTCAACAACTTCAATGAACTTATTGTTAAGTTGTTGTTGGATAAGTTGGTGATACATGGTTAATTTCTCTGGCTGCTTCTGCAGTCGTGTTAATTGAGACCGCAATTGTGAGGCTGCCATAAAATAATTCACTGGAAGTTGGGGATGATCTAACTTCCATGGGAGTCTTACCCAGTATTGTTTATTTGAGTAGACAACCGTATCCAGATATTGCTGGTAAGTCCATGTATCATCAGGACTTGGTTGCTCAGGGATGATGCCTAACGTATCTAGATCCCACAAACGATGTATTGGTGGGTCAGACTCAATGTCCTCGGCTATTTCCCTGAAGCGTAGGGGTGACTGCTCTAAGCCTAGTCACGCCACAATTACATTATTGGTTTGTTGGTTTGTGGGCGCTGGACCTTGTCTGAAAAGCACGGGTCCTGTGAGCAATTTGCCCCCTGCGGACGACAACAAATTCATACCATGTTGCCTAGTGCATCCAGTGATAAACTTGTAATAATGATCCGCGCCTATTAATATTCCAATATCTGTGAGACAATCGGAATTTATTTTATGATCCGCTAGCCTCATGCGGTTTCGCTTAAGGTGTCTCGCAGTTCGAGCTAATCCTGTGACTTGTAAGTCCGTAGGAATTTTATCTACGACCACAGCATGAATTGGGCTGGCAGAGGATCCTAATCTAACTAGTAATTTGACTACCTTGTAGTCACGTGGTCCACTATTTGATAGGAAACCAGAAATGTTTAACTTCACACTTTTGGTAGGTTTTAAATTTAAATCATCTACCAACTGTTGTGTGATGAAAGTTTTTTGGGAACCTTGGTCAAAGAGACCTCTACTGTTAATTCTAGATCTTCGGTTTATTAATTTAAGCTGAGCAGTAGGCAAGGTAGTACTGTTGCCTGACTCAGTAGCGAGTACATTCACTTCGTGATGTACCTTACAGTATTGCACTGATGTAGAATTAGTAAAATTCTCTCCAATGGGCATAGTTGGTGTAGGAGATTTCCTACATAAGGCGTAGTGGTGTACACCCTGTTTACAACGGTTGCAAGTACGTAGTGGTACTGCACATTTCTTGGGATCATGAGAACCCATACATTTAGTGCATTTGTGCAATTCCTGTAACCTTTTAACTCTAGCATTATACGTAGGATAAGCAGAGCATTGATAAGTGGTGTGTTCCTGATTGCAGAACAGACACTTTCTTTGATTAATAGACCTAGTCTCTTTAGTAGACAAGTCATGAGTTATCTCTGAAGGAGATACTGAATATGTACCTACATTTCCACTTCTTTTCCTGGTGGATGGAGTAGGTTTGGATTTATATTTATTAGACTTACTTGGAGTCTGTTTAGGTTTAACTGAATTATCAGTATTAATTGGTTTGGACTCAGGTTTAATTTTGTCATGAGTCTTTAACCTATTAACTGTGATCCTCAACCCCTCGAAAATCTGATCGAGAGTAAGAAACTCAGTATTATAATGTGAGCAGAGCTCTGTCAAGACATTCCGAGGTAATTTCCTCTGTAACAATAGCTTGATAGACCATTCAGAACTAGGTATATTAACCTTGGTACCTAAGGCCTTTACTAGAGACTCTACTTCTAGTCTGAAGCTTTGAAGTGACTCTGGTCTACTGTTTGGTGCATTCAGATCTAGCAATTGATAATAAAGGGTAGCTATACTTAACTCTTTGTTGCAATAGTTCAACTTCAGGAGTTTTATAGCTTCCTCATAATTACTCTCATCAAGAGTAAGGTTATGTATGACCTTTTTAGCCTCTCCTGTGAGAAGACTGAGTAGGTATGAAAATTTAGAAACCTTGTCTAGAGACTGTTTCTTATGGATGTGAACTTCAAAGGAAGTCCAAAAATTGTCCCAATTTTCTGTATCTAATCCTGAAAAGGTGGGCAAGTCTAGAGTAGGTAAACGAACCTCAGGTAAGTGATTATTGAAGTGAGACCCAGTGTTGCTGGCATTGGATCCAGACTGTTTGGCTAATTTAGAAAGCCTGAAAATTTTATCATGAGTCTCCTCTTCATATTGGGAGATGTCGTTTACTATTTGACTTACTTCATCAGGATCAATTTCTACAGTATTTAGCAGAGCAAGATAAGATTGACCTGCAGTTCTGACTTGATCAAACTTCAGATCAGCCAATCTAACTGTTGACTCTAAGTGATAAGAGTCAATGGGATTATCTTTAGTTAAGTCATCAGCCTTATTGATTAATCTGGTCAAGTGACCTTTAAGGCCAATGTAGGTTCTCCTCAATTGTTCAGGAGTAGCCATGTTGGGCTTAGGTTCAAACTTCACAGTGTTAGGGTATGTATTACTAATGAAGCTTGGATACTTGTTCATTAGTGAACAGGTAACATTAATTGTAGCCTAAATTAAAATGACTACTTTATGGTTTACCTCACTTGAGGTTGAATGTACCTACCTACCTAACAACAAATAGCTAGATATTTTGTGCACTGTCTGAACTCCACCATTAGTTCTCGTCCGGTTAGCTCATCCTTATCACCATCAGAGTTAATGGAGATAATCCAGCACTACACAAAATAGATACACAAAATAATGTATACAAGAGAAATATTATGGAGATACTCCAATCAGAGTTATCTCAAAATTTATCCCACCCTGTAGAGGGTCAGCACAATAATGTAATATATACACAACACTGACTAGTTTTAGATCTAGTCATAATAATTCCTAACTAAGAACTATAAAATTATTTAGTCTGGGCTTGTACCAAATTCAGCACAATCTCAGCCTAAATTCTACCTAATAACATGGGTAAAGATTATTGTGGTGCAATAAGGTAAATATAGTTGTGCTGTATTTTTTGGGTTTTTTGTTTTATAAGAGTGCTCTTGCACACACAGGTGAGTAATTATGTACAGTTAAGTTTGGCTTGCTAGCCACAGCCTTTTGTGATGGTTGATGGTGTTAATTAACTTGTCAACCACATGCAACCTAGATTCCCCTGACAAATGTACACCGTCTCTGGTCAGGTTCTGTCTGTAAGGTCTGGCTGTAAATTGTATATATGTGGCATCCAATCTCACTCGTTTTTTCAGCCTGAAATTTATGTACTTAGCAGCTCTCAGGTAGTATTCCGGAGTTACTCCCCAACGATTATCTTGGCTAGGTTGGCGAGGCTCCACTAATGTGAATACTACTGATTCACTGATGAGCTTGAAAGAAGAAATTATGTTTTTGAGGTGTTTGATCACCTCGGCTGGATGACGATTGGGGTGGATGTCATTGCCACCTAAATAGATGATGGTTAGGTGGTGAGGCCACTCTAACGCAGGTGTTAGGGTGGTGTTATTGTAAAAGTTGTGAGCTGTTGCTCCTGGTGACCTAAAGATTCTCACCTCGGTGTGAGGTATAGGTCTAAGTGTTGTGGGTAATTGGCTATGACCCACTAAAGCCACTTTATACATGAGATAAAGGTAGCAATATGTTAGTGTGATCTAGACTAACTGATGTGTTACAATGTTAGTTGACACAATTGATTAAATAGTTAGTCTAGCTTCTATCACACAAGGATTAGTTATTAATGGTTAATAATTTAATTATAAATTTAATGCCTATCCGGTTCGAAAAGGACCATAATGTGGGATATTTGGGTTTGATTCTGATTAATTAATAATTAAAGTAGTAAATTAAATTACGAAGGACCACCCGCTTTTAAAGTAAAGAGGGAAACTGAGAATTTCAGATCATTAGATAAAATTCTAGAGAAAACCAGTGACTATGGATATGACTAGAAAGTATGATCATAAGAATAATTAATGGGCTGTATTATTAAAACCAAACCTCAAACGCCTACATTGGGGGGTTATTACTGGAGGTCAGTACGTCCAGGAATCAGTGTGGTTCGTTCACTAATTCTATTAATAATAATCTAATCCTATAATTAATGTAGAATATAATATTATTCATACAAAGAAGAACATGAATATGAGCATAATAATGAATTACAGTAAATCACACATTATGTTGAAAACATTCTGAATGTATCAAATTGCAATGTTACGAGTAAAAGAAATAAGCCTTAGCTGGTAATAGATTCCTTTAGATAACCCTGGCAGTCCTCTTAATCTCCAAGTCTGGTACACCGACGTCAGACACGGTTAACATGGAGAAGACAGCATGAGGAATTCGTCTCTCGAGCTGCAAAATAAATAACTACCAGTAGCAATTGATTTAACTACTCAATACATATTCAAGATTATTGATATCTACAGAGAAATTTCTAATCACCTGTTATTAGGTGTTGTCGTGCCGCGTGACGCGCAATCACCCCGCTATTATTAAACCTGTAAATGATGCATCAAATAAAAGGTACTTAGCTGTGGGCACTGTGTAAGTATTAAGATTGCCGTAATTTCGCATCCCAGGCTCCGGTGAACCTATCCTGGATTGATGCGTTTCTAGTTGGCTGATCACGTGTCGTCAGGAACCAAGTCTAGGGGTCCCTTATTTAACACCAGCACTAGTTGAAGATATTATCTGCAAGGTCGTTCACGCCTCACAGTGGCGGCTTTCATCTGTAGATAGACACACGTGTCCTATTTACTGGACAATGGCGTCTTTTGTGCGTACGTTAAGCGCAGGTCTGCCTCTCTCCGGTTCCCCACGTGTACGCGCACCGACACCCTCACCGAGTGAGTATGGCGTCGCGTCCCTCCCCCCACGCCGAGTCGACGTTCATTACACAAATTATTGGCATGAACATTAATATTTCTCGCATTCGCGCTTGAAACTCTAAAGACTGGACGGGTTTATTATTTAGAGGAACGAAATATTATTCTTTAACTATTTAAGAATAGTAAAGATACAAGGGAGAGGAATTAATGTCTCCCCATAGCATTCATTGATGACGTTAACACTATCGCGAGGTAGACGGTATAAATCTAACGCTCTATTCGGCTTTCAGTTAGAGAACAATTCGTCTGCAATCAGTTGTCATACAGAATGCCTTAATTATGGAGAATCGTATTTAATTCTCACACAAATTGTATATAATGTGTTTTACTGTAAAGAAATCTGACGCAATACTAACGTTAGATGACGTGAGAATTCTAGCCTAATGCACAGATGAATTATTAGTACAGGAGAATTCTACGAGTTGTTAATTTTACTTACTACAATATTAATATGATTAGTAATAAGTAATGAGAATACAACAATGTTGTATTCGATGTTGGAAATATCCAACATACATGACCACAAGGTTCACCACACCATAAATGACCACAAGGTTCACCACACAATACATGACCACAAGGTTCACCATACATGACCACAAGGTTCACCACACCATACATGACCACATGGTTCACCACACCAGCATACATGACCACAAGGTTCACCACACCAGCATACATGACCACAAGGTTCACCACACCACTATACATGACCACAAGGTTCACCTCACCAGTATACATGTCCACATGGTTCACCACACCAGCATACATGACCACAAGGTTCACCACATCAGCATACATGACCACAAGGTTCACCACACTATACATGACCACAAGGTTCACCACACTATACATGACCACAAGGTTCACCACACCACCATACATGACCACAAGGTTCACCACACCAGCATACATGACGACAAGGTTCACCACACCAGCATACATGACCACAAGGTTCACCACACCACCATACATGACCACAAGGTTCACCACACCAGCATACATGACCACAAGGTTCACCACACCACCATACATGACCACAAGGTTCACCACACCAGCATACATGACCACAAGGTTCACCACACCAGCATACATGACCACAAGGTTCACCACACCATACATGACCACAAGGTTCACCACACCACCATACATGACCACAAGGTTCACCACACCATACATGACCACAAGGTTCACCACACTATACATGACCACAAGGTTCACCACACCATACATGACCACAAGGTTCACCACACCACCATACATGACCACAAGGTTCACCACGCCAGCATACATGACCACAAGGTTCACCACACCACCATACATGACCACAAGGTTCACCACACCACCATACATGACCACAAGGTTCACCACACCACCATACATGACCACAAGGTTCACCACACCACCATACATGACCACAAGGTTCACCACACCAGCATACATGACCACAAGGTTCACCACACCAGCATACATGACCACAAGGTTCACCACACCAGCATACATGACCACAAGGTTCACCACACCACCATACATGACCACATGGTTCACCACACCACCATACATGACCACATGGTTCACCACACCAGCATACATAACCACAAGGTTCACCACACCACCATACATGACCACAAGGTTCACCACGCCAGCATAAATGACCACAAGGTTCACCACACCACCATACATGACCACAAGGTTCACCACACCACCATACATGACCACATGGTTCACCACACCAGCATACATGACCACAAGGTTCACCACACCAGCATACATGACCACAAGGTTCACCACACCATACATGACCACAAGGTTCACCACACCATACATGACCACAAGGTTCACCACACCACCATACATGACCTCAAGCTTCACCCCACCAGCATACATGACCACAAGGTTCACAACACCAGCATACATGACCACAAGGTTCACCACACCAGCATACATGACCACAAGGTTCACCACACTACCATACATGACCACATGGTTCAATACACCACCATACATGACCACAAGGTTCACCACACCAGCATACATGACCACAAGGTTCACCACACCAGCATACATGACCACAAGGTTCACCACACCACCATACATGACCACAAGGTTCATCACATCACCATACATGACCACAAGGTTCACCACACCATACATGACCACAAGGTTCACCACACCACCATACATGACCACAAGGTTCACCACACCACCATACATGACCACAAGGTTCACCACACCACCATACATGACCACAAGGTTCACCACACCACCATACATGACCACAAGGTTCACCACACCAGCATACATGACCACAAGGTTCACCACACCAGCATACATGACCACAAGGTTCACCACACCAGCATACATGACCACAAGGTTCACCACACCACCATACATGACCACATGGTTCACCACACCACCATACATGACCACATGGTTCACCACACCAGCATACATAACCACAAGGTTCACCACACCACCATACATGACCACAAGGTTCACCACGCCAGCATAAATGACCACAAGGTTCACCACACCACCATACATGACCACAAGGTTCACCACACCACCATACATGACCACATGGTTCACCACACCAGCATACATGACCACAAGGTTCACCACACCAGCATACATGACCACAAGGTTCACCACACCATACATGACCACAAGGTTCACCACACCATACATGACCACAAGGTTCACCACACCACCATACATGACCTCAAGCTTCACCCCACCAGCATACATGACCACAAGGTTCACAACACCAGCATACATGACCACAAGGTTCACCACACCAGCATACATGACCACAAGGTTCACCACACTACCATACATGACCACATGGTTCAATACACCACCATACATGACCACAAGGTTCACCACACCAGCATACATGACCACAAGGTTCACCACACCAGCATACATGACCACAAGGTTCACCACACCACCATACATGACCACAAGGTTCATCACATCACCATACATGACCACAAGGTTCACCACACCATACATGACCACAAGGTTCATCACATCACCATACATGACCACAAGGTTCATCACACCACCATACATGACCACAAGGTTCATCACACCACCATACATGACCACAAGGTTCATCACATCACCATACATGACCGCAAGGTTCACCACACCATACATGACCACAAGGTTCACCACACCATACATGACCACAAGGTTCACCACACCATACATGACCACAAGGTGTGGGATATTTGGGTTTGATTCTGATTAATGAATAATTAAAGTAGTAAATTAAATTACGAAGGACCACCCGCTTTTAAAGTAAAGAGGGAAACTGAGAATTTCAGATCATTAGATAAAATTCTAGAGAAAACCAGTGACTATGGATATGACTAGAAAGTATGATCATGAGAATAATTAATGGGCTGTATTATTAAAACCAAACCTCAAACACCTACATTGGGGGGTTATTACTGGAGGTCAGTACGTCCAGGAATCAGTGTGGTTCGTTCACTAATTCTATTAATAATAATCTAATCCTATAATTAATGTTGAATATAATATTATTCATACAAAGAAGAACATGAATATGAGCATAATAATGAGTTACAGTAAATTACACATTATGTTGTACATTCTGAATGTATCAAATTGCAAAGTTATGAATAAAAAGAAATAAGCCTTAGCTGGTAATAGATTCCTTTAGATAACCCTGGCAGTCCTCTTAATCTCCAAGTCTGGTACACCGACGAATGACACGGTTAGCATGGAGAAGACAGCATGAGGAATTCGTCTCTCGAGCTGCAAGATAAATAACTACCAGTAGCAATTGATTTAACTACTCAATACATATTCAAGATTCTCGATATCTACAGATAGAATTCTAATCACCTGTTATTAGGTGTTGTCTTGCCGCGTGACGTGCAATCACCCTGTCATTAATACACTTATAAATGATGCACCAAATAAAGGTACTTAACTGTGGGCACTGTGTAAGTATTAAGATTGCCGTAATTACGTATCCCAAATTCAGGTGAGCTTATCCTGGATTGGTACGTCTCAAGTTGGCTGATCACGTGTCGTCAGGAACCAAGTCTAGGGGTCCCTTATTTAACACCAGCACTAGTTGAAGATATTATCTGCAAGGTCGTTCACGCCTCACAGTGGCGGCTTTCATCTGTGGATAGACACACGTGTCCTATTTGCTGGACAATGGCGTCTTTTGTGAGTACGGTAAGCGCAGGTCTGCCTCTCTTCGGTTTCCCACGTGTACGCTTCTCGACACCGTCACCGACTGAGGATGGCTTCGTGTCCCTCCCCCCACGCCGAGTCGACGTTCATTACACAAATTATTGGCATGAACATTAATATTTCTCGCATTCGCGCTTGAAACTCTAAAGACTGGACGGGTTTATTTTTTAGAGGAACGGAATATTATTATTTAACTATTTAAGAATAGTAAAGATACAAGGGAGAGGAATTAATGTCTCCCCATAGCATTCATTGATGACGCTACCTCTATCGCGAGGTAAACGTTTTGATTCTAAAGCTCTATTCGGCTTTTAGTTAGAGAACAATTCGTCTGCAATCAGTTGTCATACAGAATGCTTTAATTATGGAGAATCGTATTTAATTCTCACACAAATTGTATATAATGTGTTTTACTATAAAGAAATCTGACGCAATACTGGCGTCAAATGACGTGAGAATTCTAGCCTAATGCACAGATGAATTATTAGTACAGGAGAATTTTACGAGTTGTTAATTTTACTTACTACAATATTAATATGGTTAGTAATAAGTAATGAGAATACAACAATGCTGTATTCGATGTTGGAAATATCCAACATAACTCCGGGGGGGGGGGGTTCCCAGGGTCGCAGTGTACTGTGTTGTACTGACCTATCCCGAAGTGATATTAAGATTAACACATTAGTATGTTAGTAGGTTAGTATGTTAGTACACACATAACGAATGTCCCAGATTTATCAAGGACTTACAAGAACTTGAGTCTTGCTATTTACATGTCAACTGAAACATGTTGTTTGTAGCCTACACAATATTTATAGAATTCAACTCTACCAATTTAAACTAACAGAATCTACAGTGATGCGATATCTTGGGTCATAGTGACGTGTAATGTTTCGTTACGTGATATCACATCGAAGCATCATCAGAGTTATCTCAGTGGGATGTGAAAGAAATTATTTTTCTTCAGAGTTGTAATAGGCTTGCAGTTTCCCTTAGTGGAAACATGCATGAAATATTGAAACATTAAATGATTAAGTTATCGGTAATCAGGAACACTCTAAAGCTCACAATAAGCTCAACAACTAGGGTCGCAGTGACATGTAATGGTGAATTACGTAGCTGCTGAATCGTAGGTAAACTCAGAATAAGTTCCTAAGAACTGATAACACTATTGTATGATTATACAGTAAAGTATTATTAGTCATTTAAGATCAAGGAGACTATGACACTACAGTAAGGTCACTGTCTAGGGTCGCTGTGACTTGTAACTATTGAGTTACTAGACAATAACATCACGCAGCATCACGATCACCTCAAATTCAAATGAGGAAATTGAATTAAATGTGCACTGCCGTGCAGTAGTCATGCTGACTGATGGTACAACTAATTTGCTAACTAGCTAAAATAGAAAAGTAGAAACTGAAAAGTTTATTCATTAAAATCAAGGAAAATTCTGAGTCGACAGTGAGATTAGTAGCCTAGTCATTCTGACTTATGAGCTAATTAAATGGCAGCTCATAGGCTTGACACTGTAAACTTGTTAATACGAAATCACCTTTACAGGAATTTGAGTTTCTTAAATCAGTCTCTATAAGTATAGTCAACTGTAATTAATGGTGAGTACAGATTAAGCTAGTACTCAGTTGACACTACTAAAGTCCCTAAACCTACCTAAATAAATGGTTTGAATTTCTAACCTACCTAAGTAAGGGACTAAGCTAATTGTGAGCAAAAATGTACTCGAATTAACATTGTGAGCAGTATTGAGCTCATTAACAGGTCGAGTTATATTAAACTCTTGAACATGGTGAGCTACAGTGAGCTCGTCAGCAGTGCTGACAGGGTGAGCTACAGTGAGCTCGTTAGCAGTGCTAACAGGGTGAGTTGCAGTGAACTCGTCAACAGTGTTGACAGGGTGAGCTACATTGAGCTCGTTAGCAGTGCTAACAGGGTGAGCTACATTGAGCTCGTCAGCAGTGCTGACAGGGTGAGTTACAGTGAACTCGTCAACAGTGTTGACAGGGTGAGCTACAGTGAGCTCGTTAGCTAGTGCTAACAGGGTGAGTTACAGTGAACTCGTCAACAGTGTTGACAGGGTGAGCTACATTGAGCTCGTCAGCAGTGCTGACAGGGTGAGTTACAGTGAGCTCGTTAGCAGTGCTAACAGGGTGAGTTGCATTGAACTCGTCAACAGTGTTGACAGGGTGAGCTACATTGAGCTCGTCAGCAGTGCTGACAGGGTGAGCTACAGTGAGCTCGTTAGCAGTGCTAACAGGGTGAGTTACAGTGAACTCGTCAACAGTGTTGACAGGGTGAGCTACATTGAGCTCGTCAGCAGTGCTGACAGGGTGAGCTACATTGAGCTCGTTAGCAGTGCTAACAGGGTGAGTTGCATTGAACTCGTCAACAGTGTTGACAGGGTGAGCTACATTGAGCTCGTTAACAGTTAACAGGGTGAGTTCAGTGAACTCGTCAACAGTGTTGACAGGGTGAGATACAGTGATCTCGTCAGCAGTTCTGACAGGGTGAGCTACATGGAGCTCGTTAACAGTTAACAGGGTGAGTTCAGTGAACTCGAATTAACGAGGGGGAGTTTTGTCATTCAATTATCATGGCGAGCAATATTAAGCTCGTGCACATGGTGAACGAGCTCTCATATTATTACGTTAATTCTAAGGTGAGCTATGTTAAGCTCATGAAGCATGTTAATTAACAATGCTAATGGTTAACGGTAATGTATTAAACATATTAGTTCTCTGGAAATTCACTTACCTATTAGTAAGTTTGCAAGTTTGTTGTGTTGCGCTCCTACACTAAATAAGCAGAAACGAAAGAAAAAACAACTCAAACAATTAATGCAAGTATTTATCACTAACTCTTAGTGCAGAAAACATGGTATTAAGGTTTTCTTGGCAAACCTTTAAGCGCAAGTATAGTGGACCAGTGGTCCTAGTGAATGTTATCACTAAATGCAGGAAATGCCAGTGGCATTAAGTGCTAGATTCTCTAGCCTAACATGATTAATTCCTAGGGAGTACTAGTTTCTCTAGCCTAACATTACAATTTAACTAGGAAGACTGAGTGTGGTCAATTACTACTTGTCGAGAATAATTCCAGGTCTGCAGTGAATTCAATGGCTTGGTCGCTGTGACTTGTACTTGTTTGAGTACGGACCATTGGTTATCACTGAGAGCTATGAAACATCTCGGCGAGTATCAATTGCACTACATACAATCTGAGTTTATTATTCAGCTGTGTTTCTCCTTTTAGCTTGCTGCTGGAGAATTGATTTTCTGCTGACTAATTTATTATTGGCAGGCTTAGGCTTGTTCACATTCAGAACTTTACCAGTAAGTAAGTAGCCTCCTGCAGATTGGAGCATATTCATTCCCAATCGTTTAACATGTCCAGTTATGAACTGGTAATAGTAGTCGGCTCCTACTAGTACATCTACATTGTTAAGCCGGTCAGACATTAATTTGTTGTCAGCCAAATTAATTTCACGTTCCTGCAGGAAGTGGGCTGTGTACCCCAGACCCTTAATATTTAAGTCTAAAGGTATTTGATCTACAACAATGGCTTGGACAGCCTTGGCTTGACTACCTAGTCGTACAAGCGGTTGAACTACTGTGTATTCATGGGTTCCTCGATTTATCATGGACCCTGACAAGTTTAATTTTACCTGTCCTATTGGTTGTAAATTAAGTGCCTCTGCTGCCCTTTGAGTAATGAAAGTTCTCTGGGAACCTTGATCAAATAGTCCACGTATGGTGATCTTGGCTCCTCTGTTCTTCACTTGAAGTTGGGCAGTAGGCAAAGCAGCATCCACTTGAGATGCTTGTGAAGTTACGCTGTACACATCTCGCACCTTGCAGCACTGTACTGGTGTAGATTCTCTACGTCCTATTCTAGGATTGACATAATTAGTCTTAACTAATTTGCACAGTGCAGCATGATGCTTGCCCCTTCTACACCTGTTGCAGGTGTTCAGTGGGGTGTCACAGCTGTTAACATTATGTGGTTTGAGACACCTAGTACATTTGTGTAACTGTTTGAGTCGTCTGACTCTTGTGTCTCTATTAGGATAATTAGTACATTTGTACAGAGAATGTTTTTGATTGCAAAACAAGCACATTCCCCATCCTACCGATCGTTTAGATGTTACCGGTTTAGGTAAAACAGTATTAGCAGGTGGTGATGGTTTTGCTGTTTGCATTTGCTTGTTATTTATTCTCTTGTGAGTACTTGGTGTACTCTGGGGAACCATTAACAGGCTCTTGGGAGTGCTCTTTGGACTATCAGGTCTCTTAGGAGCACCTGTGAAGTTATTAGCAGTGCTCTTTGGACCATTAGGTCTCTTAGGAGCACCTGTGGGACTCTTAGTCCTCACTGATGAATCAGTACAGTATTTGACTGATTGTTGTCACATTGAGTATTAGCACCTTGGTTACCTAGTGACAGTGTCACTTTAGGAGTTTCAGGCAAGGAAACTGATGTAGGTACAGTTTTGGTGCATTCAGATTTAGCATTAATTGCTTGGTCTGCTGTATGATTGCTCATATTACGCAAACCTGTAAATATATCCTGCATTGACAGGGTATTACCATTCTGGCATACATATAGTTTATTAAGTGTGTCACCAGACAATTTTCTCTGGATGATAATTTTAGTCATCCACTCAGTAGTTGGGTGATCCACCTCTTTACTGAAAGAATTTATCAGTGACTCAAGCTGAAAACTAAAAGCTTGTAAAGAGTTAACTGATTGCTCTGGTGAAGATAAATTTAATAATTGGTGCACAAGGTTTATAATAGTCTTCTCATTGTTAGCGCTTGCTTTAGAAGGCTGTTGTGAGCAATTGTGACCATTACTTGTGTTGCTTAAGGCTTCTTGTGTAGCCTCAGCTTGAATTATAGCTTCAACTGCTGCTGCAGCATTAGCTTTATCATTTTCTGGTTCAGATTCACTGATCATTGCAGCTTCACTTGTTTCATCTGCAGCTTCATTTGTTTCTCTGGGTTCTGGTGATAAGCTAGTTAATTCAGTAGCAATATGTATCGAACTTATAGAATCCAGGGAACATTGAGAAGAGTGGTCTGAAATTTGATCAGACTCTGTAAACAAATCATCACATGGAGCTGTATTAGATGAGAGGTTAGAAAATGAAGGTTGATCTTCAGTTGCTGATCTTGTATAGTGATCAGCATTGATTAGAGGATTCTCCTCGTCTTGATTTAACTCAAGTATTTCATCTGAGCTGAGTGTTAGCTTGGATACAGGTCTATTAATGATCTGATCCACCCACTCGGGAATATCTTGCTTCGCAAGCACCTCCTTATATCGGTCTAAACTGGTTTGAACAGAATGTTCATATTATCGAGATCAGATTCTGTTAGACTTGAGGGGTCTGAGACAGTATGACCGGCCTGGAGTAAATTCCTGTGGGTCTCGATTACAGTCTTGATATAATCATATTTTTGGCTGGCGATCCTTATGG
Source organism: Procambarus clarkii (assembly GCF_040958095.1). Classification (NCBI taxonomy): domain Eukaryota; kingdom Metazoa; phylum Arthropoda; class Malacostraca; order Decapoda; family Cambaridae; genus Procambarus; species Procambarus clarkii. Next base: position 17,720,902 of record NC_091166.1, read on the forward strand.
AACTTGCTAGTCTGTAGACGTCACCTGGGTCAGTTTCGACACAGAAATGACATTTCATAAGCAGTTTTCCTAAAGGGCCTTGAAGAGCTCTCAAGAATCTTGCGTTCCTTTGTAAAGGATCCATTCTTGTGGTAAATTGAGCCTGTTAGGGCTTATGTAGCTAGTGGTATAGCTATAGTCTGCTCCTTGATGCAGAGCAGGTATAAGTATTGACAGCCTAATATTTCTTGAGGCTGGTTGTAATTTACCTCATTTAGAGGTTAGCTACCTACCTAATAATAAGCAACTAAGATTTGAGTGGTACCTTGGTCTCACTACAGGTGTTCCTCAGCTTAGCTCTTCTAAATCAGCCTCGGATGGGTAGTGGACTTACAGTAACACTCAAAGACATACATAGAAATATGCAATAAAATAATTACACAATAAATGGTTAATCCCACCCTTGATAGGGTCAGCACAAAAGAATAATATATGTGTCACTAACTAGCTCAAGCCTAGTCGTGAGAATTTCTACTTGAGAAACTACAACTATATTTAGTCTGTGCTTGTGCCAGATTCAACACAATCACAGCCTAAATTGCTAACTAATAAGGTTGGCAAAGATTATATTATGGTGCAGTAATGTGCAAATAATTGTGCTGTGTTTTTGGGTTTTTTGTATTTTATATAATATACACTTGTGTAATTATGTGTATAAAAAATTAAATGAACACAAAGGAATTAATTGTGTTTGGCAGGTATTCTACTGCCGTAAATATTATCTAACTCCTGAATGTACTCCTAATTGTGGAATAAAATATTATCAGGGTTAGTAATGATTAACTAGTATGAGATCAGTAATTTATATGAGTATACTGGATCCCTAAATGTTAATTATCCACTGACTTGAGTGAATCAGTAATTATAACATGGATTCAGGCTATAATGGACAGTCTGCTGACAGCCATATATTGAAGCATTGGTATAGCCTAAAAGGTTAACACTTAATTGGTGTTAGTGATTAATATAAGGTTATGAGCTGTTGCTCTTGGTGACCTAAAGATTCTACTTCAGTATGAAGTGTAGGTCTAAATGTTGTGGGTACTTGGTTATGACCCACTAAAGCTACGTATAAGGTAGCTATGTTAGTGTGATCTAGGCTAACTGATGTGTTACACTGTTAGTTGACACAATTAATTAAATAGTTAGTCTAGCTTCTATCACACAAGGATTAGTTATTAATGGTTAATATTTTAATTATAAATTTAATGCCTATCCGGTTCGATCAGGACCATAATGTGGGATATTTGGGTTTGATTCTAATTAATGAATAATTAAAGTAGTAAATTAAATTACGAAGGACCACCCGCTTTTAAAGTAAAGAGGGAAACTGAGAATTTCAGATCATTAGATAAAATTCTAGAGAAAACCAGTGACTATGGATATGACTAGAAAGTATGATCATGAGAATAATTAATGGGCTGTATTATTAAAACCAAACCTCAAACACCTACATTGGGGGGTTATTACTGGAGGTCAGTACGTCCAGGAATCAGTGTGGTTCGTTCACTAATTCTATTAATAATAATCTAATCCTATAATTAATGTTGAATATAATATTATTCATACAAAGAAGAACATGAATATGAGCATAATAATGAGTTACAGTAAATTACACATTATGTTGTACATTCTGAATGTATCAAATTGCAAAGATATGAATAAAAAGAAATAAGCCTTAGCTGGTAATAGATTCCTTTAGATAACCATGGCAGTCCTCTTAATCTCCAAGTCTGGTACACCGACGAATGACACGGTTAGCATGGAGAAGACAGCATGAGGAATTCGTCTCTCGAGCTGCAAGATAAATAACTACCAGTAGCAATTGATTTAACTACTCAATGCATATTCAAGATTCTAGATATCTACAGATAGAATTCTAATCACCTGTTATTAGGTGTTGTCTTGCCGCGTGACGTGCAATCACCCTGCCATTAATACACTTATAAATGATGCATCAAATAAAGGTACTTAACTGTGGGCACTGTGTAAGTATTAAGATTGCCGTAATTACGTATCCCAAATTCAGGTGAGCTTATCCTGGATTGGTACGTCTCAAGTTGGCTGATCACGTGTCGTCAGGAACCAAGTCTAGGGGTCCCTTATTTAACACCAGCACTAGTTGAAGATATTATCTGCAAGGTCGTTCACGCCTCACAGTGGCGGCTTTCATCTGTGGATAGACACACGTGTCCTATTTGCTGGACAATGGCGTCTTTTGTGAGTACGGTAGGCGCAGGTCTGCCTCTCTTCGGTTTCCCACGTGTACGCTTCTCGACACCGTCACCGACTGAGGATGGCTTCGTGTCCCTCCCCCCACGCCGAGTCGACGTTCATTACACAAATTATTGGCATGAACATTAATATTTCTCGCATTCGCGCTTGAAACTCTAAAGACTGGACGGGTTTATTATTTAGAGGAACGGAATATTATTATTTAACTATTTAAGAATAGTAAAGATACAAGGGAGAGGATTTAATGTCTCCCCATAGCATTCATTGATGACGCTACCTCTATCGCGAGGTAAACGTTTTGATTCTAAAGCTCTATTCTGCTTTTAGTTAGAGAACAATTCGTCTGCAATCAGTTGTCATACAGAATGCTTTAATTATGGAGAATCGTATTTAATTCTCACACAAATTGTATATAATGTGTTTTACTGTAAAGAAATCTGACGCAATACTGGCGTCAAATGACGTGAGAATTCTAGCCTAATGCACAGATGAATTATTAGTACAGGAGAATTCTACGAGTTGTTAATTTTACTTACTACAATATTAATATGGTTAGTAATAAGTAATGAGAATACAACAATGCTGTATTCGATGTTGGAAATATCCAACACAAGGTTCATCACACCACCATACATGACCACAAGGTTCATCACATCACCATACATGACCACATGGTTCACCACACCAGCATACATGACCACAAGGTTCACCACGCCAGCATACATGACCACAAGGTTCACCACACCACCATACATGACCACAAGGTTCACCACACCAGCATACATGACCACAAGGTTCACCACACCAGCATACATGACCACAAGGTTCACCACACCACCATACATGATCACAAGGTTCACCACACCACCATACATGACCACAAGGTTCATCACACCAGCATACATGACCACAAGGTTCGCCACACCACCATACATGACCACAAGGTTCACAACACCAGCATACATGACCACAAGGTTCACCACACCAGCATACATGACCACAAGGTTCACCACACCACCATACATGACCACAAGGTTCACCACACCACCATACATGACCACAAGGTTCACCACACCACCATACATGACCACAAGGTTCATCACACCACCATACATGACCACAAGGTTCATCACACCACCATACGTGACCACAAGGTTCACCACACCATAAATGACCACAAGGTTCACCACACTATACATGACCACAAGGTTCACCACACCAGCATACATGACCACAAGGTTCACCACACCAGCATACATGACCACAAGGTTCACCACACCATAAATGACCACAAGGTTCACCACACTATACATGACCACAAGGTTCACCACACCATACATGACCACAAGGTTCACCACACCACCATACATGACCACAAGGTTCACCACACCACCATACATGACCATATGGTTCACCACACCAGCATACATGACCACAAGGTTCACCACACCAGCATACATGACCACAAGGTTCACCACACCACCATACATGACCACAAGGTTCACCACACCAGTATACATGTCCACATGGTTCACCACACCAGCATACATGACCACAAGGTTCACCACATCAGCATACATGACCACAAGGTTCACCACACTATACATGACCACAAGGTTCACCACACTATACATGACCACAAGGTTCACCACACCAGCATACATGACCACAAGGTTCACCACACCAGCATACATGACCACAAGGTTCACCACACCAGCATACATGACCACAAGGTTCACCACACCAGCATACATGACCACAAGGTTCACCACACCACCGTACATGACCACAAGGTTCACCACACCAGCATACATGAGCACAAGGTTCACCACACAAGCATACATGACCACAAGGTTCACCACACCAATATACATGACCACAAGGTTCATCACACCAGCATACATGACCACAAGGTTCACCACACCAGCATACATGACCACAAGGTTCACCACACCATACATGACCACAAGGTTCACCACACCACCATACATGACCACAAGGTTCACCACACCAGCATACATGACCGCAAGGTTCATCACACCACCATACATGACCACAAGGTTCACCACACCATACATGACCACAAGGTTCACCACACCAGCATACATGACCACAAGGTTCACCACACCATACATGACCACAAGGTTCACCACACTATACATGACCACAAGGTTCACCACACCATACATGACCACAAGGTTCACCATACATGACCACAAGGTTCACCACGCCAGCATACATGACCACAAGGTTCACCACACCACCATACATGACCACAAGGTTCACCACACCACCATACATGACCACAAGATTCACCACACCACCATACATGACCACAAGGTTCACCACACCACCATACATGACCACAAGGTTCACCACACCACCATACATGAACACAAGGTTCATCACACCACCATACATGACCACAAGGTTCCCCACACCATACATGACCACAAGGTTCACCACACCAGCATACATGACCACAAGGTTCACCACACCAGCATACATGACCACAAGGTTCACCACACCATACATTACCACAAGGTTCACCACATTATACATGACCACAAGATTCACCACATCATACATGACCACAAGGTTCACCACACCATACATGACCACAAGGTTCACCACACTATACATGACCACAAGGTTCACCACACCATACATGACCACAAGGTTCACCACACCACCATACATGACCACAAGGTTCACCACACCATACATGACCACAAGGTTCACCACACTATACATGACCACAAGGTTCACCACACCATACATGACCACAAGGTTCACCACACCACCATACATGACCACAAGGTTCACCACGCCAGCATACATGACCACAAGGTTCACCACACCACCATACATGACCACAACGTTCACCACACCACCATACATGACCACAAGGTTCACCACACCAGCATACATGACCACAAGGTTCACCACACCAGCATACATGACCACAAGGTTCACCACACCAGCATACATGACCACAAGGTTCACCACACCACCATACATGACCACATGGTTCACCACACCACCATACATGACCACATGGTTCACCACACCAGCATACATAACCACAAGGTTCACCATACCACCATACATGACCACAAGGTTCACCACGCCAGCATAAATGACCACAAGGTTCACCACACCAGCATACATGACCACAAGGTTCACCACACTACCATACATGACCACAAGGTTCACCACACCACCATACATGACCACATGGTTCACCACACCAGCATACATGACCACAAGGTTCACCACACCAGCATACATGACCACAAGGTTCACCACACCATACATGACCAGAAGGTTCACCACACCATACATGACCACAAGGTTCACCACACCAGCATACATGACCACAAGGTTCACAACACCAGCATACATGACCACAAGGTTCACCACACCAGCATACATGACCACAAGGTTCACCACACCACCATACATGACCACATGGTTCAATACACCACCATACATGACCACAAGGTTCACCACACCAGCATACATGACCACAAGGTTCACCACACCACCATACATGACCACATGGTTCAATACACCACCATACATGACCAAAAGGTTCACCACACCAGCATACATGACCACAAGGTTCACCACACCACCATACATGACCACATGGTTCAATACACCACCATACATGACCACAAGGTTCACCACACCACCATACATGACCACAAGGTTCAACACCAGCATACATGACCACAAGGTTCACCACACCAGCATACATGACCACAAGGTTCACCACACCAGCATACATGACCACAAGGTTCACCACACCATACATTACCACAAGGTTCACCACATTATACATGACCACAAGATTCACCACATCATACATGACCACAAGGTTCACCACACCAGCGTACATGACCACAAGGTTCACCACACCAGCATACATGACCACAAGGTTCACCACGCCAGCATACATGACCTAAGGTTCACCACACCAGCATACATGACCCAAGGTTCACCACATCACCATACATGACCACAAGGTTCACCACACTAGCATACATGACCACAAGGTTCACCACGCCAGCATACATGACCACATGGTTCACCACACCAGCATACATGAGCACAATTAGGTTCACCACACCAGCATACATGACCACAAGGTTCACCACGCCAGCATACATGACCACAAGGTTCACCACACCAGCATACATGAAAACAAGGTTCACCACACCAGCATACATGACCACAAGGTTCACCACGCCAGCATACATGACGTAAGGTTCACCACACCAGCATACATGAGCACAAGGTTCACCACACCAGCATACATGACCACAAGGTTCACCACACCATACATGACCACAAGGTTCACCACACCACCATACATGACCACAAAGTTCACCACACCAGCATACATGACCACAAGGTTCACCACACCAGCATACATGACGACAAGGTTCACCACACCACCATACATGACCACAAGGTTCACCACACCACCATACATGACCACAAGGTTCACCACACCAGCATACATGACCACAAGGTTCACCACACCAGCATACATGACCACAAGGTTCACCACACCACCATACATGACCACAAGGTTCACCACATCACCATACATGACCACAAGGTTCACCACACTAGCATACATGACCCAAGGTTCACCACGCCAGCATACATGACCACAAGGTTCACCACATCACCATACATGACCACAAGGTTCACCACACTAGCATACATGACCCAAGGTTCACCACGCCAGCATACATGACCACAAGGTTCACCACACCACCATACATGACCACAAGGTTCACCACACCACCATACATGACCACAAGGTTCACCACACCATACATGACCACAAGGTTCACCACACCACCATACATGACCACAAGGTTCACCACGCCAGCATAAATGACCACAAGGTTCACCACACCAGCATACATGACCACAAGGTTCACCACACCACCATACATGACCACAAGGTTCACCATACCACCATACATGACCACATGGTTCACCACACCAGCATACATGACCACAAGGTTCACCACACCAGCATACATGACCACAAGGTTCACCACACCATACATGACCACAAGGTTCACCACAACATACATGACCACAAGGTTCACCACACCAGCATACATGACCACAAGGTTCACAACACCAGCATACATGACCACAAGGTTCACCACACCAGCATACATGACCACAAGGTTCACCACACCACCATACATGACCACATGGTTCAATACACCACCATACATGACCACAAGGTTCACCACACCAGCATACATGACCACAAGGTTCACCACACCACCATACATGACCACATGGTTCAATACACAACCATACATGACCACAAGGTTCACCACACCAGCATACATGACCACAAGGTTCACCACACCACCATACATGACCACATGGTTCAATACACCACCATACATGACCACAAGGTTCACCACACCACCATACATGACCACAAGGTTCAACACCAGCATACATGACCACAAGGTTCACCACACCAGCATACATGACCACAAGGTTCACCACACCAGCATACATGACCACAAGGTTCACCACACCATACATTACCACAAGGTTCACCACATTATACATGACCACAAGATTCACCACATCATACATGACCACAAGGTTCACCACACCAGCGTACATGACCACAAGGTTCACCACACCAGCATACATGACCACAAGGTTCACCACGCCAGCATACATGACCTAAGGTTCACCACACCAGCATACATGACCCAAGGTTCACCACATCACCATACATGACCACAAGGTTCACCACACTAGCATACATGACCACAAGGTTCACCACGCCAGCATACATGACCACATGGATCACCACACCAGCATACATGAGCACAAGGTTCACCACACCAGCATACATGACCACAAGGTTCACCACGCCAGCATACATGACCACAAGGTTCACCACACCAGCATACATGAAAACAAGGTTCACCACACCAGCATACATGACCACAAGGTTCACCACGCCAGCATACATGACGTAAGGTTCACCACACCAGCATACATGAGCACAAGGTTCACCACACCAGCATACATGACCACAAGGTTCACCACACCATACATGACCACAAGGTTCACCACACCACCATACATGACCACAAAGTTCACCACACCAGCATACATGACCACAAGGTTCACCACACCAGCATACATGACGACAAGGTTCACCACACCAGCATACATGACCACAAGGTTCACCACACCACCATACATGACGACAAGGTTCACCACACCAGCATACATGACCACAAGGTTCACCACACCAGCATACATGACCACAAGGTTCACCACACCACCATACATGACCACAAGGTTCACCACATCACCATACATGACCACAAGGTTCACCACACTAGCATACATGACCCAAGGTTCACCACGCCAGCATACATGGCCACAAGGTTCACCACATCACCATACATGACCACAAGGTTCACCACACTAGCATACATGACCCAAGGTTCACCACGCCAGCATACATGACCACAAGGTTCACCACACCACCATACATGACCACAAGGTTCACCACACCACCATACATGACCACAAGGTTCACCACACCATACATGACCACAAGGTTCACCACACCACCATACATGACCACAAGGTTCACCACACCAGCATACATGACGACAAGGTTCACCACACCAGCATACATGACCACAAGGTTCACCACACCACCATACATGACCACAAGGTTCACCACACCAGCATACATGACCACAAGGTTCACCACACCAGCATACATGACCACAAGGTTCACCACACCACCATACATGACCACAAGGTTCACCACACCACCATACATGACCACAAGGTTCACCACACCATTATACATGACCACAAGGTTCACCACAGCACCATACATGACCACAAGGTTCGAATGGTGATTATACTTGATAATGATACTCTTATTATCGCATTATCACACTTGATAATGGTGCTCTCCTTATCGATCCCGCGATCGATAATGACTCCTGAGAATTACGTTACTCGACTGAGCGGTTGGCTGTCACTCCCGACAGCCTTGTCGCTCACCACAAAAATCTATCAAAATTTACATTAACATGTCAGTCACGAACATACATATATATACAACCACACTTGTCACAACCTTGGGGAACACAACATGAGAAATAATCACACTCTGTTATCACTCCACAATAATCAAATGCCAGGAATCCCTGGTGTTACACACGGACACTATTACCAGTGCACTTATGATGACCAGTACTGGATTTCCACACCTGCAGGAGATTACATCACATGGAACATGATAAACATCATGAATGAATTACTATAATTCTACCAGAGTGGAATATAAATATTACTTGGACATCCATCACAGTACTTGGCTAATCTATGTAAACTTTGTTCCCGTGTGTACTCACTAACACACACACATACAGGGACACCTGTCTACACCAGTCTAAATCCGTCTGGACTGACATGAATGTCAATAAGGGTGAAAATCTCACACGTTCCCATTTCACTTCACCCCACCGGGAGCTTGGAGAAAATGGGACGGAACACCTGACCTCGAATTCAGGCTTAAAGATAAAATCACCAAAAACACACACAAGGTTTTTATTCTCATTAACACAGCCGGCTCACATCCATACACCCTAGTGTCCCACTCCCTACACAGACCACCTGCTTTGTAGATGGTTGGTCAGCAATACCAGCGATAGGCTAAGCTGGTATAGCCTCGTGCGTTGATGGTCGTACACGGATAGCTCGGCGCATTTTTCGTAACCTCTCACACAACACATGGCTCGGATCGTACACCCCCGACCCACCGGTGAAGCGGTGCGTTCGTACACAAATGGCGCGTTCACGTCTAGCTTCAATTTTTACGAATTTCTGTGGGAAAACCTGCCTCTGAACACGATATTTCTCCGTTCACTCGACTGCTATAAGGCACTAGCAGGATTTAGAACGTTTGTATGATCACTGGAGTGGGGACCCACTGTAACACCGTAAAGGTGTTTTGTATTTAAAATATACATAGTACAGGAGTCACAGACAAGATTTCGAAAGGCACCAGGTTGGCGGCCTCTAGTAATTAATAAACTCTAACCTCTAAGTATTAACGACCACCAAGTGACCAAGGTCAGGTCGCGGGAAGTTGACCTGGTCTCTGCTAATCTCATAACTGCAGGCGGCTAGACGGGGAGGGGGGGGGGTTGACCTTCAAACATGCCGCCAATTTAAGGTGTGGTTTGGTAGAGTGCCTGGGGCTATCTACTTGTGGGCGGAGTTAGCTAGTTGGTCCCCAATATATACCCCGGGTACTGTACACTCGAGAGATAGACCGATAGGAAGAGACAGACAGAAGACAGGAGAACAGCCAGCAGACCAAAACCGAGAGGCTGTCAGCAGCACGGGGTCGGACAGTCTCTGTCAACTACAGTCCTCCCCTCTCACACTCTATCCAGCTATAGGCAGACACTTGGTGAGTTGATCATGAAAGGTGACGTAGTCGTGTTTACTAGTGTTGTGTGGCAATCAGGGAGCAGACGGCTGTAATGGTCTCGAATTCTGGTGTAGTGACTCACTTGGTACATTAATAATGAACCTTCAGTTCGATTGCTTGAATTCCACTATTTATCATACTAAATAAATAATTTATTCACTTGCTTTTAATTTGACTTTAATTGTGTTCCCGAGTTGTTGGAATTACTGATATATGCAAAACTAGAGGGTAGAGTACTCTAGAGTTAGTGAAAAGAGAGAATCTTGCCTGGAACACGATTCCAGTTAAATCATGCTAATAATGACCTGTTGATTCATCTTTGAGAATTTTGTGATACCGACAAGTTCTATTCCTTATCTTGTATATAATGGTTTTGAATGGACGATGGCAGTCTACCTTCTACTTCTACTATCTACTTTTCTACTTCTACCTATCTACCATTCTACCTCCACCACCACATCCTATTCATCTCTGTACCCTCTCTCCCTTTCACCGAACCACACTCCTCCCTCCTCCCTCACTAATTACTTCATTATTCATCTCTTTCCTTTCCTTTCTCTGATTCGTTCGTGGCAGTGAATTGCTGTAGAGTTCTCTTGAGTCGCGGGTAGCTGATCAGGTTACAATGCCTTGTGTTCGTGATACCTAGGTAATCAAATACCTAGGTCACAAGGTGTTGAATTAGAGAGGCTGCAGTAGGGACTCTGGGGGGAACTTTAGAATAGCTAACTGGGGAGTGGGATAATGGACAAGAAAGAGCTATTTCCCCCACTCCCCAGTTAGAATAGTTAACTAGGGGTGGGATAATGGACTAAAGAGAGCTGTTCCCCCCACTCCGCGTTACACCACGAGCACATTGACCGCTAGTATGCAAATTACCCACGTTCCAGATCTCTACTCACTACACTCCCTGTCTTTCTCCCCTTCGAACGGCGACGGCCGTATTGTATTCTGCTGCAGACGACGTCATAGTTGAGGTGGAGCATGGAACTTGTGGAGTAGTCAGCCGCCACGACGTCTTCTTTACTCAATTTGATCGAATTGAGCAAAGCAAGCGTCAGGACAAGGTGGCGGCTGGATTCCGAATGATGGCGTCTCTCGGCGAGTTGAAGCATCTTCCAAGGTTCTCCTCAAAAGAAACAATCAGAGGGAGGCACAAAGCGGCGTACCCCTCTCAACCAATCAGAGGCGAGCTACTAGGCCTGCAGGGCGACTCTAAGATGGCCGACCCAAGGTGGCGTCCAAGATGGCTTGCTGCCGTTGTCGTGGGAACAAGGCTGGCGGTGTGGCGGCGGGTGGCTACCTGCATCACCACGCTCTCCTCCTTCCCCGCAAACCTGTCTCCCTCAAACTCTACACAGTAAGAGTTGTTGCTGGCTCTATCTCTTTCTACAAATACGTCACAACAGCCATTGTGACATATTTGGATTGCTGATGACTGGGGCTCTCACATGAGCCCAAACACAAGATGATTCGGGTTCTGGTAACAAACTTAGGTCCCTGCACTTGCAAAGTGCACCGTCCGCCACAGGCACATAAAACCAGTGGAAGTTTAGTCTGGTGAAACCATCCCCTCTCACTATACCAGGTCTACACCACCAGCATCACGGTCCTCACCATACCAGGTCTACACCACCAGCATCAAGGTCCTCACCATACCAGGTCTACACCACCAGCATTATGGTCCTCACCATACCAGGTCTACACCACCAGCATCATGGTACTCATCATACCAGGTCCACACCACCAGCATCATTGTCCTAACTATAACAGGTCTACACCAACAGCAGCATCATGGTCCTCACCATACCAGGTTCACACCACCACCAGCATCATAGTCCTCCCAATAACAGATCCACACAACCACCTGCATCATGGTCCTCACTATACCTGGACCACACCACCACTAGCATCATGGTCCTCACCATACCAGGTGCACAACACCACCAGCATCATGGTCGCCACCATATCAGGTCCACACCACCACCTGCATCACAGTCCTCACCATTCCAAGTCCACACGATCAGCATCACGGTCCTCACCATTCCAGGTCCACACCACAAGCATCATGGTCCTCATTATACCAGGTCCATACCACCACCACAATGGTCCTTACCACACCAGGTCCTCACCACCAGCATTATGGTCCTCACCCTATCAAGTTCACACCACCATCTGCATCATGGTCATCACCATTCCAGGTTCACACCACCAGCATCATGGTCCTCACCATACCAGGTCCACACCACCAGCATCATGGTCCTCACCATACCAGGTCCACACCACCAGCATCACGGTCCTCATCATACCAGGTCCACACCACCAGCATCACGGTCCTCACCATACCAGGTCCACACCACCACCAGCATCATGGTCCTCACCATACCAGGTCCACACCACCAGCATCATGGCCCTCGCTATACCAGATCCACACCACCTTCATCACGGTCATCACAATACCAGGTCCACACCACCAGAATAACGGTCCCCACCATACCAGGTCCACACCACCACTATCATGGTCCTCACCATACCAGGTCCACACCACCACTATCATGGTCCTCACCATACCAGGTCCACACCACCACATCATGGGCCTCACCATACCAGGTCCACACCACCACCAGCATCACGGTCCTCACCATTCCAGGTCCACACCACCACGAGCATCACGGTCCTCACCATACGAAGTCCACACATCCAGCATCATGGTCCTCACTATAGCAGGTCCACACCACCACCAGAATTATGGTCCTCACCATACCAGGTCCACACCACCAGCATCAAGGTCCTCAGCTTACCACGTCCACACCACCAGTATCACGGTCCTCACCATACCAGGTCCACACCACCAGCATCATGGTCCTCACCATACCAGGTCCACACCACCAGCATCACAGTCCTCACCATACCAGGTCCACACCACCAGCATCATGGTCCTCACCATACCAGGTCCACACCACCACCTGCATCATGGTCCTCACCATATCAGGTCCACACTACCAGCATCACGGTCCTCACCATACCAGGTCCACACCACCACCTGCATCATGGTCCTCACCATATCAGGTCCACACCACCAGCATCATGGTCCTCACCATACCACATCCACCAGCATCACAGTCCTCACCATACCTGGTCCACACCACCTGCGTCACGGTCCTCACCATACCAGGACCACACCACCACTAGCATCATGGTCTTCACCATACCAGGTCCACAACACCACCAGCATCATGGTCCTCACCATCAACATCATGGTCCTCACCATACCAGGTCCACACCACCACCACCATCATGGTCCTCACAATAACAGGTCCACACCACCAACAGCATCATGGTCCTCACCATACCAGGTCCACACCACCACCTGCATCACGGTCCTCACCATACCAAGTCCACACCACCAGCATCACGGTCCTCACCATACCAGGTCCACACCACAACCAGCATCATGGTCCTTACCATACCAGGTCCACACCACCAGCATCACGGTCCTTACCATACCAGGTCCACACCACCAGCATCACGGTCCTCACAATAACAGGTCCACACGACCACCAGCAATCACGGTCCTCACCATACCAGGTCCACACCACCAGCAACATGGTCCTTCTCATTCCAGGTCCACACCACCAGCATCATGGTCCTCACCATACCAGGTCCACACCACCACCAGCATCATGGTCCTCACCATACCAGGTCCACACCACCATCAGCATCATGGTCCTCACCATACCAGGTCCACACCACCACCAGCATCATGGTCCTTACCATACCAGGTCCACACCACCACCTGCATCATGGTCCTCACCATACCAGGTCCACACCACCACCAGCATCATGGTCCTTACCATACCAGGTCCACACCACCACCTGCATCATGGTCCTCACCATACCAGGTCCACACCACCACCTGCATCATGGCTCTCATTATACCAGGACCACACCACCACTAGCATCATGGTCCTCACCTTTCCAGGTCCATAACACCACCAGCATCATGGTCCTCACCATCAACATCATGGTCCTCACCATACCAGGTCCATTACCACCACCAGCATCATGGTCCTCACTGTTGGAAATTTCCAACACCGAATACAACACTGTTGTCTTCTCATTAATTGTTACTAATTCTACTAATCATTGTAGTAAGTAAAATTAACACAACATAGAATTCACATGTACTAATAATTTCATCTGTGCAATAGGCTAGAATTCTTACCTCACCCGACGCCAGTATTGCGTCAGATTTCATTGTAATAAACACATTATATCCAATGTGCCTGAGAATTGAATTCGATTCTCTATAACAAAAGGTGTTCTGTGTGATAATTAATTACAGATAAATTGACCTCCAACTAAAGCCGAATAGAGCGTTAAAGTCATAGCAGTTATCTAGTAATAAAAATTAACGTCACAAGTGAATGCCATGGAGAGACATTAATTCTTCTCCATTATATGTTTACTCTCACTGAACTGGCAAATAATAATATTTAACTCTTCCAAATAATAAACCCGTCCTGACTCGAGCATTTCAAGCACAACCGCGAGAAATACTAATATTCATGATAATAACTTGTTTAATGAACGCGAGATGCGGAGCGGGGAAGGAGAGGAAGCCAGTGCACGTGTTAAGACGCTCCCGAGCGGACCTGTTCACGTAGTGCTCACGAGGAGACGCCATTACCCAGCCATCAGGGTAAACTCTATTCATTCTCCCGAAGAAAGTCGCCACTGTGAGGCATTAAGAGCCTTGCAGACAATATCTTCACCTGGTGTCAGTGTCATATAAGGAACCTATCAGATCTGGTTCTTTGTGATTCCACGTGACCGGCCAGTGAAGCGCGTCATTATCCAGGATAGGCCAAGCCAGAGCCTGGAACGCAAATTTCGGCAAACTTAAAACTTACACAGTGCCCATATTAGCTAAGTATCTTATCCTTATTTGATGCATCTGATAGGGTGTAGAATTATAGCTGGGTAGTTTGTCGTGACGACGTATACCAACACCAAATCACAGGTCATTATCCTTTACCTACTATTAATATTAATTTATTGGACATAGAAATCCAGCAGTTTAATTAGTTGCTACTGTAAATATTTATTTTGCAGCATGTGAGAAGAATTCTCCTAGCTGCCCTCTCCCATGTTAATCGAATCCCACTCGTCATCCAGTCGAGCCCAGGAGAATCAGAGGAAGCGTCGTGACTTACTTTAAGGAATCGTCATTAAGCTAAGATTCCTTTGTATTCCTCTAATTTATTATCTGGAATTATTTACATGCAGAACTCTGTTTCTGGGATTGACATGTGTTTATTATGATTATCATTATTATATTCATAATCTATGTTCCCATTAGTGATAATGACAATGATTTCACAATTATTCATAGGATTAGATTATTATATCGTGGATTAGTGAACAAACCACACTAGTTCCTGGACGTACTGAGTTCCAGTAATAACCCCCCAATGTAGGTGTTTGAGGTTTGATTCATTTAATTATACAGCCCATTAATTATTTCTATGATCATATTCTCTAGTATTTTATCCATAGTTACTGGTTCATCTAGGAATTATCAAATGATCATAATTTCTCAGTTTCCCTCTTTACTATAAAAGCGGGTGGTCCTTCGTAATTTATTTTACTATATTAATATTTAAATAATTAGATTCAAGCCCCAAATGTCCCACATTATGGTCCTTCGAACCGGATGGGCATTAAATTAATAATTACAAATATTAATCATTAATAACTAATCCTTGTGTGACATAAGCTAGACTAACTATTTAATTAATTGTGTCAACTAACAGTGTAACACATCAGTTAGCCTAGATCACACTAACATATTGCTACTTTCACCTCATGTATAAGGTAGCTTTAGTGGGTCATAGCCAATTACCCACAACACTTAGACCTATACCTCACACAGAGGTGAGAATCTTTAGGTCACCAGGAGCAACAGCTCATAACTTTTATAACAACCCCACACTAACACCTGCGTTAGAGTGGCCTCACCATCTAACCATTATATACTTAGGTGGTAATGACATCCATCCCACTCGTCATCCAGCTGAGGTGATCAAACACCTCAAAGCCATAATTTCTTCTTTGAAGCTCATCAGTAAATCGGTAGTATTCACATTAGTGGAACCTCGCCAACCAAGTCAAAATAATCGTTGGGGAGTAACCCCAGAATACTACCAGAGAGCTGCTAAGTACATAAATTTCAGGCTGAAAAAACGAGTGAGATTGGATGCCACATATATCTAATTTACAGCCAGACCTTATAGACAGAACCTGACCAGAGATGGTGTACACTTGTCAGGTGAGTCTAGGTTGCATGTGGTTGACAAGTTAATTAACACCATCAACCATCACAAACGGCTGTGGCTAGCAAGCCAAACTTAACTTTATATGTTTTCACCTGTGTGTGCAAGAGCACTCTTATAAAACAAAAAAACAAAAAATACAGCACAACTATATTCACCTTACTGCACCACAATAATCTTTACCAATGTTATTAGGTAGAATTTAGGCTGAGATTGTGCTGAATTTGGTACAAGCCCAGACTAAAGAAATTTATAGTTCTTAGTTAGGAATTATCACGACTAGTCCTAAGCTAGTCAGTAGTGTATGTATTATATTATTTGTGCTGACCCTAAACAGGGTGGGATTAAATTTTGAGATAACTCTGATTGGAGTGTCTCCATAATATTTCTCTTGTATGCATTATTTGTGTATCTATTTTGTGTATTGCTGGATAATCTCCATTAACTCTGATGGTGATATAGATGAGCTAACCGGACGAGAACTAATGGTGAAGTTCAGACAGTGCACAAAATATCTAGCTATTTGTTGTTAGGTAGGTAGGTACCTTCAACCTCAAGTGAGGTAAAGTATAAATAGCCACCTTAAATTAGGCTACATTTAATGTTACTTGTCCACTAATGAACAAGTACCCAAGCTTCATTAGTAATACATATACTAATCCCATGAAGTTTGGACCTAAGCCCAACATGGCTACTCCTGAGCAATTGAGGAGAACCTACATTGGCCTTAAAGGTCATTTGACCAGATTAATTAACAAGGCTGAGGGCTTAACTAAGGATACTCCCATTGACTCTTATCACTTAGAGACATCAGTTAGAGTGGCTGATCTGAAATTTGATCAAGTCAAATCTGCAGGTCAATCTTACCTTGATCTGCTAAATACTGTAGAAACCGATCCTGAGGAAGTAAGTCAAATTGTAGACGACATCTCCCAGTATGAAGATGAGACTCAAGATATAATTATCAGGCTATCTAAATTAGCAAAACAATCTGGATCCAATGCCAGTAACACAGGGTCTCACTTCAATAACCAACTACCAGAGGTTCGTCTACCTACTTTAGACTTACCTACATTTTCAGGATTAGATACAGAAAATTGGGACAATTTTTGGACTTCCTTTGAAGTTCACATCCATAAGAAGCCGTCTCTAGACAAGGTTTCTAAATTTTCATACCTACTTAGTCTTCTCCAAGGAGAGGCTAAAAAGGTCATTCATAACCTCACTCTTGATGAGATTAATTATGAGGAAGCTATAAAACTCCTGAAGTTGAACTATTGCAACAAAGAGTTAAGTATAGCTACCCTCTATTATCAATTGCTAGATCTGAATGCACCAAATAGTAGAACAGAGTCACTTCACAGCTTCAGACTAGAAGTAGAGTCTCTAGTAAAGGCCTTAGGTACTAAAGTTAATATACCTGCTTCAGAATGGTCTATCAAGTTACTATTGCAGAGGAAATTACCTCGAAATGTCTTGACAGAGCTCTGCTCACATTATAATACCGAGTTTCTCACTCTTGACCAAATTTTCGAGGGATTGAGGATCACGGTTAACAGGTTGAAGACTCATGATAAAATTAAACCTGAGTTTAAACCAACTAGTACTGATATTTCAGTCAAACTTAAACAGACTCAGAGTAAGTCTAATAAATATAAATCCAAAACTACTCCATCCACTGGGAAAAGAAGTGGAAATGTAGGTACATATTCGGTGTCTCCTTCTGAGATAACCAATGACTTGTCTACTAAAGAGACTAAGTCTATTAACCAGAGAAGGTGTCTTCTGCAATCAGGGACACACCACTTATCAATGCTCTGTTTATCCTACTTATAATGTTAGGGTTAAAAGGTTGCAAGAATTGCACAAGTGCACCAAGTGCATGGGTTCTCATGATCCCAAGAAATGTGCAGTACAGT
Organism: Procambarus clarkii; assembly: GCF_040958095.1. Taxonomy (NCBI): domain Eukaryota; kingdom Metazoa; phylum Arthropoda; class Malacostraca; order Decapoda; family Cambaridae; genus Procambarus; species Procambarus clarkii. Next base: position 17,739,966 of record NC_091166.1, read on the forward strand.
TACGTTCCTGCAACCGCTGTAACCAAGGTGTACACCACTACGCCTTATGTAGAAAATCTTCTACACCAACCATGACCACTGGGGAGAATTCCACGAATTCTACCGCAGTGCAATATTGCAAAGTGCATCAAGAAGTAAATGTACTTGCTACTGAGTCAGGCAATAATACTACTCTGCCTACAGCTCAACTTAAACTAATAAACCGAAGATCTAGAATTAACACTAGAGGTCTTTTTGACCAAGGTTCACAGAAAACCTTCATTACACAACAGTTGGTAGATGAGTTAAATTTAAAACCTGCCAAAAGTGTGAGGTTAAATATTTCTGGTTTCTTGTCAAATAGTGGACCTCGTGACTACAAGGTAGTTAAAGTATTAGTAAGACTCGGATCTTCTACTAGTCCAATACAAGCGGTAGTAGTGGATAAACTTCCCACAGACCTGCAGGTCACAGGATTAGCTCGCACTGCGAGACATCTTAAACGAAACCACATGAGGCTAGCAGATTATAAAATAAATTCTGACTGCCTCCCAGATGTTGGAATACTTATAGGCGCGGATCATTATTACAAGTTTATAACTGGATGCACTAGGCAACATGGAATGAATTTGTTGTCGTCCGCAGGAGGCAAATTGCTTACGGGACCAGTGCTTTTCAGACAAGGTCCAGCGTCCACAAACCAACAATCCAATAACATAATCGTGGCGTGACTAGGCTTGGAGCAGTCACCCCTACGTTTCAGGGAAATATCTGAGGATATTGAGTCTGACCCACCAATACATCGTTTGTGGGATTTAGACACTTTAGGCATTATCCCTGAACAACCAAGTCCTGATGATACGTGGACTTACCAGCAATACCTGGATACAGTTGTCTATTCAAATAAACAATACTGGGTAAGACTCCCATGGAAGTTGGATCATCCACAACTTCCAGTTAATTATTTTATGGCAGCCTCACAAATGCAGTCTCAATTAACACGACTACAGAAGCAGCCAGACAAACTGAACATGTATCATCAACTTATCCAACAACAACTTAACAGTAAATTCATTGAAGTTGTTGAACGCGATGACCGAAAAACAGGTCATTATTTACCTCATCACGCTGTGGTGAAAGACTCATTGACAACACCTATTTGTATTGTCTTTAACTGCAGTGCTAAAGTAAAGCCAAGCAGTGTGTCTTTAAATGAATGTCTCCAAACGGGACCTAGCCTAACACAAAGGCTACATGATGTGTTGTTACGATTTCACACAAGCATTTTTGCCTATACAGCTGATATTAGCAAAGCCTTTCTCCGAGTAGGTTTGCAGGAGGAAGATCGTAACTACACAAAATTCCTCTGGATTAAGGATCCACTGGATCCTAACAGTGAAGTAATCACCTATCGTTTTGCCTCAGTATTATTTGGAGCTACGTCCTCACCGTTTCTTTTGCAAGCAACATTAGACACACATTTGAGGAAATCAAATAGCCCTTATAAGGCAGACATTAGCGACAACTTGTATGTCGACAATTTCCAGGGGACAACTAATGATCAAGCTGATCTGGTAGAAATCTACCATGAGGCTAACCATGAACTATTAGGAGCCAATATGCCACTACAGTCATGGGCCTCAAATAATAAACTGCTTAACCAGGTAATCGAGAAAGAATTTCCAGATTATCAGGTACCCAGTCAATTAAAGGTTCTAGGCGTGGAATGGAACACCAGTACTGACGAGATGAATGTCAAGTCAGTACAAACTGATAATTCAACCCTTACCATGAGAACACTGCTCTCGTTTGTCAGTCAACCATTTGACCCTTTAGGCCTACTTAGTCCTATATTAATAAGGGGCAAACTCCTAATGCAGGAGTGCTGGCAGAAACATATGGGATAGGATGATCCGTTACCAAGTGAGTTACAAGCTAAATGGCAAATACTCTCAACGGATTTTAATCAGTTAGGCGTTTTGAAATTTCCTCGTAATGCTTCAGGACCAAACTTACCCACCAATTTGCACGTTTTCTGCGATGCCTCTGGCAAAGCATATGGCGCAGTAGCCTATTTAGTCAATAGTGCACAATCAATTTTGCTCACATCTAAAGCAAGAGTTGCTCCCATTAAGAAGAGATCTTTACCTCAGATGGAGTTGACTGCATTGCTGGTGGGAGTAAGATTGGCTCATTGCCTGGCAAAGACACTCAATAATATCCACTTTGGTGAGATTGTAGTGTGGTCAGACAACGAGGCAGTCTTACAATGGGTAAGAAACAATAACAACAAAACTCCCTACGTCAGTAATCGTGTCAGGGAGATTCATGAGTTATCTGCTGGATATAAATTCAGACATGTTCCTACTAAGGACAATCCTGCAGATTATTTATCTCGAGGATTAACATTAAAACAACTTATCAAGTCTTCGCTGTGGTTCAATGGACCTTCATGGCTTGTTGGTGGTCAGTGGCCCAAACAAAAGCCACAAGTCATAGTGACCAATATCACCACTCCCATGAAAGAACCAGAACCTCGACGAACATTAGCCATTGATCCTCACCATTATTCTAACTTAAGCAAATTATTACGGTGACTGCATATGTGTTTGATTTTCTTGCTAAGGTAGGAATTCGACATAAGTTTCCCAATCCTATCCTCTACTGGATCAAACGTGCACAACAAGAGACATATGGAAGCGAATATGAAAATCTTCCAGATAAATTAACCAAGTCTCTAGGTATCTGGTATGATGCCAACACTCATAACATACTACGATGTGGAGGACGTTTGCTTCATGCAAAAATTGATTTGGACACAAAGAATCCAATTCTTCTCCCTCGTCACCACATCATCACTAAACTTCTTGTCTTACATCACCATCAATATGGTACTTTACATGGTGGAGTTTTAGATACTCTCACCGACCTTAGACAAAAGTACTGGCTTCCACAAGGTCGTCAGACAGTTAAGTCAATTATTAAATCTTGTGTAATCTGTAAGAGATACGACGCTAGAGTATTTCCTTACCCAGGACTTCCACCACTTCCAGAAGAGAGAGTGGTTCATCTTCGTCCTTTCGAAACCACTGGTATTGATTACACAGGAGCCTTACTTCTCACTGGTAACCCAGATAACATACCAGTGAAAGCGTACATTTGTCTCTTTACGTGTGCTACAACCAGAGGCGTACATTTAGAAGTCACTTCAGACATGAGCGCTGAAGCCTTCATCCAGGCCTTCCGCAGATTTGCTGCTCGCAGATCTTGTCCCAAATTAATGATATCGGACAATGGTTCCAATTTTGTGGCAGGAGAATCTTGTTTGCGAGAAGTCTGGAACCACTCAGAAGTACAGTCAGTCCTACAGAGACGACAATGTCACTGGAAATTCATAGCACCGAGAGCCCCTTGGCAAGGTGGGTTCTATGAGCGAATGGTAGGCACAGTCAAGAAGTGTCTAAGGAAAACTTTACACAGACAAAAGGTCAGTTACTCCAAACTATTGTTGTGGAAATCGAGGCGCGAGTCAATAACAGCCCAATAACCTACCTGTCTGATGATTTCACTCAGAGAGAACCTCTGAGTCCCTCACACTTGATCCATGGAGGTCTACTGAGCCCTCTCATCCCTTTAGCCGAAGAGGACCCTGTAGACCCGTCACATGTGACCAGAGGAGACTTGGTGGAAAGCTACCAGCATCTCTCCAGAGTTATTAACAGGTGGAATGAGGTGTGGACTTGAGAGTACCTCACAGCTCTACGAGAGTACCACTACGGAGCTTCGAGTCCTTACAATAAAGTGCAATTAAAACCAGGGGACCTAGTACTAGTCGACAGTGATGGACCAAGGTCAGAGAGGCCTATTGGCAAAATTGTTGCCATTCATCCAGATCATCAAGGTGTCCTGAGAGTAGTTAAAGTTTTATGCCGAGGCAACACTACTCTAAAAACTTTAGAGAAGCTGGTTCCCCTTGAATTGACTGAGCGAGAATATCAGCCAGATCCAGTTTCCCCAGTAATTTCCGAGGACAATAATTCTGATCCTCCAAGCAACCGCCCCACTAGAGCTGCTGCTCAACAATGTAGGCAGAATTTGCAAGCCTATTACAACTCTGAACAAGAGTAATTCCCTTTACCTTCCACTTAGATAACTATGATGATGCTGCGGTGTGATATCACGTAACAAACCATTACAAGTCACTATGACCCAGGATATTCGCATCACAGTAGATTCTGTTGTTTAAATTGTGTGATTTAAAATCTTTAATTATTGTGTAGGCTATAAATAACATGTTTCATTTGACATGTAAATAGCAAGACTTGAGTTCTTGTAAGTCCTTGATAAATACGGGACGTTCGTTATGTGTGTACTAACATACTAACATATTAACATACTAATATTAATACCAACTTCGGGATAGGTCAGTACTCCACAGTACACTACGACCCTAGAATCCTCCCCCCGGAGTTATGTTGGAAATTTCCAACACCGAATACAACACTGTTGTCATCTCATTAATTGTTACTAATTCTACTAATCATTGTAGTAAGTAAAATTAACACAACGTAGAATTCACATGTACTAATAATTTCATCTGTGCAATAGGCTAGAATTCTTACGTCACCCGACGCCAGTATTGCGTCAGATTTCATTGTAATAAACACATTATATCCAATGTGCCTGAGAATTGAATTCGATTCTCTATAACAAAAGGTGTTCTGTGTGATAATTAATTACAGATAAATTGACCTCCAACTAAAGCCGAATAGAGCGTTAAAGTCATAGCAGTTATCTAGTAATAAAAATTAACGTCACAAGTGAATGCCATGGAGAGACATTAATTCTTCTCCATTATATGTTTACTCTCACTGAACTGGCAAATAATAATATTTAACTCTTCCAAATAATAAACCCGTCCTGACTCGAGCATTTCAAGCACAACCGCGAGAAATACTAATATTCATGATAATAACTTGTTTAATGAACACGAGACGCGGAGCGGGGAAGGAGAGGAAGCCAGTGCACGTGTTGAGACGCTCCCGAGCGGACCTGTTCACGTAGTGCTCACGAGGAGACGCCATTACCCAGCCATCAGGGTAAACGCTATCCATTCTCCCGAAGAAAGTCGCCACTGTGAGGCGTGAAGAGCCTTGCAGACAATATCTTCACCTGGTGTCAGTGTCATATAAGGAACCTATCAAATCTGGTTCTTTGTGATTCCACGTGACCGGCCAGTGAAGCGCGTCATTATCCAGGATAGGCCAAGCCAGAGCCTGGGACGCGAATTTTGGCAAACTTAAAACTTACACAGTGCCCATATTAGCTAAGTATCTTATCCTTATTTGATGCATCTGATAGGGTGTAGAATTATAGCTGGGTAGTTTGTCGTGACGATGTATACCAACACCAAATCACAGGTCATTATCCTTTACCTACTATTAATATTAATTTATTGGACATAGAAATCCAGTAGTTTAATTAGTTGCTACTGTAAATATTTATTTTGCAGCATGTGAGAAGAATTCTCCTAGCTGCCCTCTCCCATGTTAATCGAATCCCACTCGTCATCCAGTCGAGCCCAGGAGAATTAGAGGAAGCGTCGTGACTTACTTTAAGGAATCATCATTAAGCTAAGATTCCTTTGTATTCCTCTAATTTATTATCTGGAATTATTTACATGCAGAACTCTGTTTCTGGGATTGACATGTGTTTATTATGATTATCATTATTATATTCATAATCTATGTTCCCATTAGTGATAATGACAATGATTTCACAATTATTCATAGGATTAGATTATAATATCGTGGATTAGTGAACGAACCACACTAGTTCCTGGACGTACTGAGTTCCAGTAATAACCCCCCAATGTAGGTGTTTGAGGTTTGATTCATTTAATTATACAGCCCATTAATTATTTCTATGATCATATTCTCTAGTATTTTATCCATAGTTACTGGTTCAACTAGGAATTATCAAATGATCATAATTTCTCAGTTTCCCTCTTTACTATAAAAGCGGGTGGTCCTTCGTAATTTATTTTACTATATTAATATTTAAATAATTAGATTCAAGCCCCAAATGTCCCACACTCACTATAATAGGTCCACACCACCACCAGCATCATGGTCCTCACCATACCAGGTCCACACCACCACCTGCATCACGGTCCTCACCATACCTGGTCCACAAGACCAGCATCATGGTCATCATACCAGGTCCACACCACCAGCATCACGGTCCTCACTATACCAGGTCCACATCACCAGCATCATGGTCCTCACCATACCAGGTCCACATCACCAGCATCACGGTCCTCACCATCAACATTATGGTCCTCACCATACCTGGTCCACACCACCATCATACATATGGTCCACACCATACCAGGTCCACACCATACCAGGTCCACACCACCAGCATCATGGTCCTCACCATACCAGGTCTACACCACCAGCATCACGGTCCTCACCATACCAGGTCCACACCACCAGCATCATGGTCCTCACCATACCAGGCCACACCACCACCTGCATCATGGTCCTCACCATACCAGGTCCACACCACCAGCATCATGGTCCTCACCATACCAGGTCCACACCACCACTAGCATCATGGTCCTTACCATACCAGGTCCACACCACCACCTGCATCATGGCCCTCACTATACCAGGACCACACCACCACTAGCATCATGGTCCTCACCATACCTGGTCCACACCACCTGCGTCACGATCCTCACCATACCAGGTCCACACCACCAGCATCACGGTCCTCCCTATACCAGTTCCACAACACCACCAGAATCTTGGGCCTCACCATCAACATCATGGTCCTCACCATACCAGGTCCACACCACCACCAGCATCATGGTCCTCACCATACCAGGTCCACACCACCACCTGCATCACGGTCCTCACCATACCAAGTCCACACCACCAGCATCACGGTCCTCACCATACCAGGTCCACACCACCACTAGCATCATGGTCCTTACCATACCAGGTCCACACCACCACCTGCATCATCGCTCTCACTATACCAGGACCACACCACCACTAGCATCATGGTCCTCACCATACCAGGTCCATAACACCACTAGCATCACGGTCCTCACCATACCAAGTCCACACCACCAGCATCATGGTCCTCACCATACCAGGTTCATACCACCACCAGCATCATGGTCCTCACTATAACAGGTCCACACCACCACCAGCATCATGGTCCTCACCATACCAGGTCCACACCACCACCTGTATCACGGTCCTCACCAGTAGTGTACAGTGTGACTAGAGCGACGCGCACCACCTGCCAGGTGGCACTCAGGTGAGTGCCACCCGACAGGTGGCACGCAGGTGTCTAGTCCTCAAGGGTTTTGGGGGATTTTCCCGGAAGTTTGGCGCGTTTCGGAGGCGTGTGAGCGTCCGGTGTTTGGGTATGTGGTCAGGAAAGAGAGTAAGTCATGTTGATGGGTGCCAGGTGGTGCGCGTCGTCGTCGTCGCAGCGCGTCGTCGTCGTCGCAGAGGGTTCGGGAGGGGAATTTCCCGGAAGTTTGGCGCGTGTCGGACGCAGTCTTGAGTGGTGGGTGAGCAGGTGCAGCGCCTAGCTCTAGTCACAAAGGGAATTTGTGGGAATTTCTGGGAAGACGTATGAAAATACAAGGATAAGAGTGGAATATGAGGAAGGAGTAAATGAATATGTATGTGTGTTTGTCATAGACTTGAGCCTATGCCTACATAGTGCCTGAGCCTAACCTAACTTAATCTAACTTTGTCTAAGGTGCTGTCTCTGCCTTACCTTTTACCTAATGTTCTCTCATTCATATAATTTCCTAAATAATCCATCAAGTCTCCATGCACTTATGCAAGCATCTACCTCAGTTTCATTGTAAAATTTTACTCTTAAATCTAATCTTACCCTATTCCAATTATATTTTAAATTTATTTGTATTGATCTATATCATTTATTGAAATCAATTATTGATCTCATTTTTGTTCTTTTAATTAAATTCATACTAATTATAAGTTAAAACTAAGCTTAATAAAAAATTTTATCTTTAAGATTATTTTACTTTACAATTATCATTTGTCAAATTTTTTTATACATTCATCTTGTCAGTCTCTACTGATTTTTTGTTCTCTCCACCAAACTTGTGTATCCTCCATGGCTATCTAGTGACCTTAATTCTACCTCTAATTGTTTCAATTCTTTTGTTTACTTGCATTTATTGTTGTGTTTTGCCATAATTATTCTCTAATTTAGCAGACTCAATACTTTGTAAGCTCTTATTGTATTGTTATATTATTATATTGTTGTGTTTTGCTATAATTACTTTCTATTTTACAGCAGATTTGCTTTCATCTGTTCCTGTAACTGCTCATCTTATTGTATCGTGACATTCTTATCTATATTGATATATATTATCTATCTATTGTTACTTACAGTGTACCTGAGAGCACTTGTAAGCAATCTACCTCATTTTTCATTTTTGATCTATTTGTTTTTGTATTGCTTAGTCTTGTTTATATTTTTGTTTTGTATATCTATATCTTGTGTTTTGTATAGTCCATGTTTATATGTTTTTTCTTTAATCTCATTTATTACCTAGGTTGCCTAGCCTAGCCATACTCCCTTACTCCATTGTACCCCTGTAAGCCCCTTTTGTGGTTGTTTTGCACAGTATTGTGAACATTTTTTTTTTTTTCCCTATTTTATAGCTTATTTCTACCTTGTAATCTGCCTTTCTTTCTTTGTTTTTCCTGCATTCAGCTTTTTTTAATGCAGTCAAGTATAGACCCAGAACTTAATCTCTTATCCACTATCTATGACAATAATCACTTTAATGATCTAAATTGCAGATATTTTGCAGCACATGATGTAAACAATGTAGTAACTCATAATCACAATATCTCTGTAATCAATTTGAATGTTAGATCCCAAGGTAAACACTTCGATGATGTTAGTGCCTTGATTGAAGCTATTGACAACAAATTCTCTTTTATTATACTTACTGAAACATGGTTGAAAGAGGATACCACTCAACTCTTTAACATGCCTAACTACTCAGCAATTCACAACTGTCGTCAACTTCAGAGAGGTGGTGGCACTGCTCTTTACTACCACCAAGAACTAACATGCTTAAAAGAAATTAGAACTAGAGACTGCTATGGGGAGTATATCTTCGCCAGCTTCAGAGTCAAGGGTGCCGAGTCTGTCCTGTCTGTGGGTGCAGTTTATAGAATTCCTAACACTGATGTGTCCGAATTCAACTCAAACCTTAGAAATCTAATACTTGATAACAGACTGAACAAAAACCACCTAATTATTGCAGGGGACTTTAATATTGACCTCTGCGAGCCAGAACACCCTACTACTGTTAGCTTCCTGAACTGTATGAACTCCTGCTTCCTCATACCCTTAATCACTAGACCTACTAGAATCACTGATAGCACTGCCACGACTCTAGATCACATCTGGACAAACATAACCTCTCCGCTTACTTCAGGTATAATCACCGATAGCACTACAGATCATTACCCCACATTTCTCTTAACTAACATTAGCAAACCACCTCTTGAGTCAAGAGAGATACGTTTTAGACTACACAATGAAACTGCTATAGACAATTTTATAACTGCTACTGATAATGTCAACTGGGAGTCCGAGTTAGGTAACATAGAGGACATCAACCTAGCAGTTCAATCTATTCTTCAAAAAACTCTTAGCCTTTATAATACCCACTGTCCTATGCTTACAAAACAAGTCACAACCAAAAGGCTTAACAATCCCTGGCTTACAAAGGGAATACTTAAATCTATTAATAAAAAACATGACCTTGAGAAGAAGTATAGGTTAGGAATTGTCTCCAAAGAATTCTCAAAGAATTACTCATTATTGCTATCTAAGATAATTAGACGAGCCAAAACTAAATACTACGAAGATAAATTTACCCAAATAAAGAGCAACATTAAACAAACTTGGAGAACAATTTCACAAATATTGGGATCAAAGAAGTCTATAATTAACAAACCAACACTCCTGTCTAATAACGATGGTCAGCTTTCAGCCTCGGATTCTGCTATTGAGTTCAATAGGTTCTTCTCTTCCATTGGTTCATCCCTTGCTAATGATATTCCATCTTCCAGTACTGACATTAAGGACTATCTTACAGGTAACTATCAACAGTCTCTGTACCTAAAGCCTATTAATTCCACTGACGTCAATGAGATAATCCTTTCCCTTAAAACCAAGTCTGGTGCCCTTGAGGAGATACCAACTTTAATCTACAAAAAAGCCTCCAGATCTTTAGCCCCTGCTATTGCTTTGCTCTTCAACAAGTCACTTGAACTCCAAACCTTTCCAGATATTCTAAAAAAAGCGAGAGTAACGCCTGTCCACAAATGTGGTGATCTCACAGATGTTAACAACTACAGACCTATATCAATCCTGCCAAACTTGTCAAAAATTTTTGAAAAACTAATCTATAAGCAGCTTTACTCATATCTAGCCAAACTCAATATACTTAGCCCTTGCCAATATGGCTTCAGGCCCAAAAAAAGCACTAACGATGCACTTATTAGTATGCTTAACTCGATTCATACAGCTCTTGATCAAAATGAGTTCCCTGTTGGGTTATTTGTGGACCTGCGTAAAGCTTTCGATACTGTCAACCAACAAAACCTTCTTCTTAAATTACATCATTATGGTGTCAGAGGACACTCCCTACAATACCTCAAATCCTACCTTACTGACAGGCTCCAATGTGTTTCTGTGAATAATACAATTTCTCCCACACTACCCATCAACATTGGTGTTCCCCAGGGCAGCATACTTGGCCCTCTCCTCTTTCTCATCTACATTAATGACCTTCCAAATGCCTCCCAACACCTCAAACCAATTCTATTTGCTGATGACACAACCTTCATTTACTCCAGTCCTGATCCCCTTGCTCTAAATGCCACAGTAAATACTGAGCTTAATAAAGTCCATCTGTGGCTAACTGCCAACAAACTCACCCTTAACATTGACAAAACTTTCTATATTCTGTTTGGCAATAAATCCTCTAATCAAATAAATCTCAAAATAAACAATACCCAAATTTGTAACAAATTAGATGGCAAATTCCTTGGCATTCTCATTGACCACAAGCTGAATTTCCAGGGACACATTCTAAACATATCAAAAAAAGTTTCAAAAACTGTGGGCATTCTTTCTAAGATCAGATATTATGTACCACGCCCTGCCCTGGTGACTCTCTATTACTCCCTTATCTATCCATATCTCAACTATGGTATTTGTGCTTCGGGCTCTACTACCCAAAATCACTTACGTCCTCTAATTACTCAACACAAAGCTGCTATTAGGACAATATCCAATTCTGGCCCCAGACATCACTCGGTACCCCTACTCAAATCTCTGAATATGTTAGACATTAAGTCACTGCACATTCTCTCATGTGTATTATACATATATAAAACGCTAAACTATAATGCCAATCCTGATCTCAAAAGCTTCATAGAAGGTTGTAACAGAACCCATGAGCACCACACCAGAAATAAATACAGTTTTGATATTCCTAGAGTACGACTAAATCAAACCAGAAATGCTCTACAAATCAAGGGGCCCAGAATGTGGAATGACCTTCCTAACCATGTTAAAGACTGTACCTCTCTCAACCAGTTTAAGTTAAAAACGAAGCTATACCTAATAAATTCCATGTAACCCACCTTACCCCCCTGTTGTCAACCCATGTATATTTTTTGTTTTTTTGTTTTTCAAATCAACGCTGTTTGAATGTAATTTTCTGTTATAATTTGTAATTGTATTTGTGCTGCTTTTTCAATAAGGTTCCCCCCTCTTTTACCTCTAATTTTTATATGTACTCATCACATCTTTTCTTTTTACCCATTAGTTTTAAGCTGTAGTCATTAATGTTTTTCCTGCCCGAAACGCTTTGCGTAATAGTGGCTTTAGGCATTGTATGTACTAGCTCTATCTACAAAGCCAACAAACTTTGTAAATCTCTTTATGTATGTACCTTACCTAAATAAAGATTATTATTATTATTATTATTACTTAATCCTGTGTGATGATGATAATAGTTTGATGATTGTGAGTAGAGGATGAGAGGGGATCCGACATATTGGATATGTTGTTTGGAGAGGAGGACCCCCGTACCTGAGAGGAATGCCTGGACGTCCATTAGCTCCCCCCTACAGGAAGTCGTAAGTGGGAGAGGTTAAGAGAGAGCACCCTCCTGCGGAAGTGAGCCATTGGGTTAAAGGGTTTTCGTTGTCTTCAGAGTGGAGCTGTTCGGCCCACAACGCTTCCCCATACACTGTGGATTCGTTAAGGAGGAGCGAGGTACATACTCCTGCCGACAGACCCACACCTGTCAGCCATCAATCACTCCCACCCCTCACCCCGCTCCCCATACCATCAACCATTGTTCTGTGCAAACCCTTTGAGTATGTGTAAGCTATATCGTAATGTGATCAACATGGTGAGAGCAATAAACAAGGGAAATTAAACACATTATATAAATTTATTTCTTTATTAAACACTTAAGCGATTTACAACGATAATAATAATAATAATAAGTCTTCTTCTTGGTGGTTTATCTAGCAGACAGATGGCGAAAGGCTTTCATTCAGCCCATCGAATCTCTCTCTCTCTCTCTGCCTCTCTCTATCTCTCTCTGTCTCTGTCTCTGTCTCTCTGTCTCTCTGTCTCTGTCTGTCTCTCTCTCTCTCTCTCTCTCTGTCTCTGTCTCGGTCTCTCTGTCTCTCTCTCTCAATGTCTCTCTCTCTCTCTCTCTCTCTCTCTCTCTCCCGCTCTATAGTCCACCACACATCTCTTCACTTAGTAAACTCAGTCAAAGTCCGGAGGTTAGCGTTTACTAAAAGAGAGAAACATTTCACATCATCACGGAGACGCGATCTCCACCTACGAATTATTCTTGTTAACTGTGATCACATCATCTACTGGCTCAAATAAATATCATTGAAATGTATGCATGTTTACTCAATCTCCATCACCTCTTCGTCCTACAATCACTCATTACTGCTGTGTTGGAGATGTTCATCCCGCCGCGATTCCCCGTACACTGAGATTCTGGTAATGAGGGAGCGAGGTACATACTCCGCCAGCAGGGGTCCTCACCGGCAGACCCACACCTGCCAACCAGCAACCACTCCCACCCCTCATCCCCACCCGCTCCCATACCATCAACCATTGTTCCGTGCAATCCCCCTTTAGTATTATTTCTGTTAATATGTGTAAGCTATATCGTAACGTGACCAACATGGTGAGAGCAATAAACGAGGGAAAAGTAAACACATTATATAAATTTATTTCTTTATTAAACACTTAAGCGATTCTCTATGTCTCTCTCTCTCTCTGTCTCTCTCGCTCTGTCTCTCTATCTCTCTCTCCTTCACATTGTTCATTCATAGTTCCTTTTCATTAAACTATTCAGTTTTACATATATAAACAAAGTCAAGGACTAGTTTTACTAATACATCTTCTCTAGTATCCAATGATTTTCTTCGAGATTTAAAACACAGCTATTTCAAACATATTAAAATACAATAATTTGGTATCGAGCTCCAGCTCCTATCCCCGCCTTAGTCCCCTGTCGTATAATGAATACTAACAGTCCAAATCCCTCTAAAATTTAAAAATAATCATATTTCAAACGTAATTCAATACAGTAATTTAGTTACCGAGCTCCAGCTCTTGTCCTCCACCTTAGTTCCCTCACACATCTTCGTTAATACCTATTCAAATTCCCCGAAATTTCTACCCTCTGTATTTCAGACATAGTTTAGTAAATGCAAACAGTTACCGAACTCTAGCTCTTATCCTCAGCCTTAGCTCTCTCTCGTATCTTCGTTAATATCTAATCAAATTCCCTGAAATTTCTACCCTCTGTATTTCAGACGTAGTTTAGTAAATCCAAACAATTATCAAACTCGAGCTCTTGTCCCCAGCTTAGTTCATTTGTACAAGATCGTTAGTAACAGACCAATTTTCCCCGAAATTTAAAGCAGACATACTTCAAAGTTAGTAAATAAGATCAAGTCAGTTACTGAGCTCCAGCTCTCGTCCCCCAACTTAGCTCTCTCTCGTATATTTGTAAATAACCCATCAATTTCACTGTAATTTTTACCCTCTGTATTTCAGACACCGTAAATAAGATCAAAACAGTTAACGAGCTCCAGCTCTCGTCCACACCTTAGTTCTCTCTCGTATCTTTGTAAATATCCTATCAATTCCCTTGAAATTTTTACCCTCTGTATTTCATAGTAAATATGATGTAAACAATTATAAAACTCTAGCTCTTGTCCTCTGTGCAAGTTCACTCCTGTAAATTTATTACTATCAGTCCAAATCCCCCAGAGATTTGAACACCCAACTACATTTTCAGACATAGTAAATAAAAACCGGTTCAGTTATCAAGTTTCAACTCTTGTCCCCCCAGCTTAGTTCATTTTGTACAAGTTCTTTATTTTCCAACTAAATCACCCTGAGATTTAAGATCACCTTATTTTTAACGTAGTAAAATTAATCTGGACATTAGCCAAGCTCCGTTTCCTCAGTCTTAGATCATCGAACACAATTATATCCGATCAAGTCCCTCTACAGCCTAACTGTTTATCAGAGTAATCACCTTACCATTCTCATCCCCAACGTATCCAAACCTTCAATAATCATCATACTGTATTTGCACACTTACTCTATATTCAGCTGTGTTCTTCACATTTTTTCCATGTTTTCTGTGTTCATTCCATGTTCTACAAATGTTCACAGCATGCTCAGTTCAATTCTTTTCACCTGTTTTTCTCATTTTTTCTGTTTTCTACCATTTTCCCCATATGTTCACTATGTTCTTTGTCATGTTTTCATGTACATCATATGTTCTCTGTATAACTTTTATACTCAATATTCATGTTCTCAATGTTCTTAGCTTGTTCTTCACATGTTCAGTATTCATTCTTGTATTCCCTATCATGTCTTCATATTCTCTATAAGTTCATATTCCATGCATGTTCACTCTATTCATCAACTTTTTCTTACATGTTTTCTGCGTTCACCGTATGTTCACTGTGTTCATTCCCCTACTTAACCTCAATTTTTTTTATGTTCTTTGTTTCTTTAAACCAATTTGTTTCTTCCATTCACTATCTAGTTCCTTGTCAAATAATATTATACTGCAATACAGTTCCCTCAACAATTTTAGCCACCCAGTTTTTATTTACAAAACTATGTCAAAGTAATTCTCATAGACAACTTAATAGTTCTACCAACCCCGTTCTTAAACAAATCTACACTTTATTCAGTTCCAAATTTACAAAGACAAACCTTTCTTGTAACTTCTTAACTAAAAATCTTTCGCCAATCAACTAAAACATAGCCACTCTCCTCATTTCTCAACTAAACTTATTATCCGATCAACCAAAAATAGTCAAAGGAATCTTTCCAACGCTGTTCATAACTAAACTTATTCCCTACTCATCAGAAAAATAACCGTGTTCTTCATGTTTCATTGTCATTTCATAACTAAAATTAACCATCAATCAACAGAAAAAGTCATATTCATCATCATTGTTCCTAACTAAAATTGTGTTTTGTCAAGAAAAAAATAACCAAAGATATCTTTCATCGCTGTTCTTAACTGGCATTATACTTTGGGGAGCACAATTAGTCTCCCTCGTCATGTTTTGTCTTTTCCTTAACTACAAGTATTCATCAGTCAAATAAAAAATAGTTACTTCATCATGTTTCCATGTCATTTCTTAACTGAAATATCACTTCTCTCATCTGAAATAGTCATGTGTAGCCTCTTTCCAACACTGTTCTTAACTAAAGTAGCCTTTCACTTTGCTAAAATAGTCATATTCATCATTGTTCCTAACTAAAATTATATGACGTTAAGTAAGAAATATAGTCAAAGACACTCTTCGAGACATCAAGGACTTACTCAAAGACATCAAAGTTGATCTGCAAGATATCTTCGAGACATCAAAGTTACTCTTCATTGCATCAAAGACTCATTCAAATACTACTCATGTTCTCAGAAGTCATTCTCAAAGTCATCACCGATTTTCTCAGAGTCACCAAAGTTATTCTCTGAGTTAACAAAATACTACTCATGTTCTCAAAAGACATTCTCAAAGTCATCAAAGTTATTCAAAGAGCTAACAAAAGTTATTCTCGGAGTCACCTTCGTTCTTCAGAGAAACTTTCCAAAACATCTTTGTTCATCAGTTATTCTCGGAGTCATCAAAGGTATTCTCTAACTCACTTTTGGTCATTAAAGTTAATTTCTATGTTATAAAAGTTTGTCTCTGAGACATCTAAAGTTAATCTTAGAGTTATCAAATGTAATCTCTAACTCACTCTCGTTCATCAAAGTTGTTTCAAAGACATCAAAGGTAATCTCAGAGTTATCCAAAGATATTCTCTAAGACATCAAAGTTATTCTAAGAGCTATCAAAAGTTATATGAAATATGTATATATGAAATAAAATGTGACCAACAACTCCTGGCCTTCTTAACACTTTCGCGCTCTCGGCTCTCAAAAAAAAAACAATACCCCAGACGCTTTCGGCACTTCGCGCGCCTACGCGGTAAGACCGAAAAAGTGTACACTCTTTTGACTGTCCTGACAATAATTGAAGGCGCACGTATTTAAATTTGGTATCACTGTGTTCGCAATGAAATTGTCTATAAGAGCATACCTATAAAATGCCGCCCAAGCATAAGGAGTATCAACACCAAATAAAAAACTATGCAGATCACTCGCCGAGAGCGCCAAACAGCAACAAAATGTTTCCACTCTCTTAATGGTTGCGAAGCCTACAGTTGTCCTACATCGCTAATTTTGGTATCATTGGATCGCAATAAAATTCTCTACACGGACATATGCATATGAATGTTTAATATAGGTAATTGCCCACCCGCAAGAGTGTGTGAAGTGGAGAGTAGTTAGCCGCGAGCGCACTGGCGAAAACACGGGGGAAATCATGCTTGGAAAGTTTATACATTTATACGTTTCCTGACCCTACTTTTCTATGTACGTATTTCTTTTTTATACCAATGTGTTCGCAATAAAATTTTCTATAAGATGAAATGTATAACAATTGTACAAAGCATGTGTAAGAGAAGCGCCAAATATAGAACCACGTCGCTCAGTATGCGTTCGCGGCAGAAACGAACGCATTGTTTTCGTTCGTTTGATGTTTGTCATGTTTATACTTGTTGAAACATTTTATAATTTGTATGACAGTGATCGCAGTAAAATTCCCTACACAGACATATACATAACACATACAAATATTTCCCACGTGTTGGATATATCAACGGCTAAAGGGAACCCACTGCCACACGCCCGCCACACCCGCCACACCCCCAAACATACTTTGTGTTTTTTTTTTTTACTCATAGAAGTTTATGTGATATAATATTCATTCTGGTACCAAAAAATTCGCAAATAAATTCTCTACAAAACGTATATAATATAACTTCTTATAGATGATAAAAAATTCCAAATAGGTGTACTTACCCTGTCTATGTTGATTGAAGATCAACAGTTGAGCATTTTTTCTTCACTCCACCATCTTCAGACTTCTGATCCTGAAGTTGCTCATCTGATGTTTCTTAGGTGGAGTGAAGCTGTTGCCGGTGGTTATTTTTTCTCCACCCAAAGTATCTTTCTTCGGTGGTACCTTGTGTAGCAAGGCGCAGCGCACAGTGCCACATCACAAGTTTTACATCCATATATCACGTCCCTCCTTTTGCCAGACTTGAAACAAACACGGCATCTTCTTTTTTTAGCCAAGTGCACGAGTTCATGCGTCAACTTGTAGTTGAGACGTTGTTCTGAATCTATAATTCTTCTATTTCTTGGATGCACTGGAGGAATATTGTCTTCTACAGGAACCACCAAACTTGTAGTAGAATCTTCTATGAAATCAGAAACATCAAGTGGTTCTATGTCCTCAATGTCCATTTCAGAATTTGTGGTTGATGAGTGGGCTTGAGGTGAACAGAGGACGCCTCGCACCAGATGGGCCGGGTGTTGAAACTGCCGCGTCAGCAGGAGGAGCTGCGCTGGCATCTATGTCGGGAACTTGTGGTATGCTTGTTGTTGTTGGCCATTCCTCGCTGTTCCATGCCAATAAGAACGGGAATTTCATGGAGAAAATTCTGAGAGTATCCCCATCCATTTCGGTTAGAAAATGGAATTTATAGAAATATTTTTTCGATGTACTACAAAAGTAGTCTGTTATGCGGAATCGTAAGAAAAAACGGTGACGAGTTATCTCTAATCTAACGCGCGAAAGTGTTAAGTGATTGTGGTATATCTGAAAACCTGAACCCGACCAATGCCAGTACCTAAAATAACTCTTTCAGTGCCTGAGCCTAACCTAACTTAATCTAACTTTGTCTAAGGTGCTGTCTCTGTCTTACTATTTACCTGATGTTCTCCTATTCATATAATTTCCTAAATAATCCATTAAGTCTCCATGCACTTATGCAAGCATCTACCTCAGTTTCATTGTAAAATTTTACTCTTAAATCTAATCTTACCCAATTCCATTTATATTTTAAATTTACTTGTATTGATCTATGTCATTTATTGAAATCAATTATTGATCTCATTTTTGTTCTTTTAATTAAGTTCATACTAATTATAAGTTAAAACTAAGCTTAATAAAATTTATTATCTTTAAGATTATTTTACTTTACAATTATCATTTGTCAAATTTTTTTATATATTCATCTTGACAGTCTCTACTGATTTTTTGTTCTCTCCGCCAAACTTGTGTATCCTCCATGGCTATCTAGTGACCTTAATTCTGCCTCTAATTGTATCAATTCTTTGTTTACTTGCATTTATTGTTGTGTCTTGCCATAATTATTCTCTAATTTAGCAGACTCAATACTTTGTAAGCTCTTATTGTATTGTTATATTATTATATTGTGTTTTGCTATAATTACTTCCTATTTTACAGCAAATTTGTTTTTCATCTGTTCATGTAATTGCTTATCTTATTGTATTGTGACATTCTTTTCTATATTGATATATATTTTCTGTCTATTGTTACTTACAGTGTACCTGAGAGTACCTGTAAGCAATCTACCTCATTTTTCATTTTTGCTCAATTTTTTTTGTAATGCTTAGTCTTGTTTATATTTTTGTTTTGTATATCTATATCTTGTGTTTTGTATAGTCCATGTTTATATGTTTTTTTTCTTTAATCTCATTCATTACCTAGGTTTCCTAGCCTAGCCATACTCCCTTACTCCATTGTACCCCTGTAAGCCCCTTTTGTGTTTGTTTGGTACAGTATTGTGTACATTTTTTTCTTTTTGTTTTTCTTGTTTTTCCTGCAATCAGCTTTTTTTATGCAGTCAAGTATAGACCCAAACTTAACCTCTTATCCACTATCTATGACAATAATCACTTTAATGATCCAAATTGCAGATATTTTGCAGCACATGATGTAAACAATGTATTAACTCATAGTCACAATATCTCTGTAATCAATTTGAACGTTAGATCCCTAGGTAAACACTTCGATGATGTTAGTGCCTTGATTGAAGCTATTGACAACAAATTCTCTTTTATTGTACTTACTGAAACATGGTTGAAAGATGATACTACTCAACTCTTTAACATGCCTAACTACTCAGCAATCCACAACTGTCGTCAACTTCAGAGAGGTGGTGGCACTGCTCTTTACTACCACCAAGAACTAACATGCTTAAAAGCAATTAGAACTAGAGACTGCTATGGGGAGTATATCTTCGCCAGCTTCAGAGTCAAGGGTGCCGAGTCTATCCTGTCTGTGGGTGCAGTTTATAGAATTCCTAACACTGATGTGTTCGAATTCAACTCAAACCTTAGAAATCTAATACTTGATAACAGACTGAACAAAAACCACCTAATTATCGCAGGGGACTTTAATATTGACCTCTGCGAGCCAGAACACCCTACTGCTGTTAGCTTCCTCAACTGTATGAATTCCTGCTTCCTCGTACCCTTAATCACTAGACCTACTAGAATCACTGATAGCACTGCCACGACTCTTGATCACATCTGGACAAATATAACCTCTCCGCTTACTTCAGGTATAATCACCGATAGCACTACAGACCATTACCCCACATTTCTCTTAACTAACATTAGCAAACCACCTCTTGAGTCAAGAGAGATACGTTTTAGACTACACAATGAAACTGCTATAGACAATTTTATAACTGCTACTGATAATGTCAACTGGGAGTCCGAGTTAGGTAACATAGAGGACATCAACCTAGCAGTTCAATCTTTTCTTCAAAAAACTCTTAGCCTTTATAATACCCACTGTCCTATGCTTACAAAACAAGTCACAACCAAAAGGCTTAACAATCCCTGGCTTACAAAGGGAATACTTAAATCTATTAATAAAAAACATGACCTTGAGAAAAAGTATAGGTTAGGAATTGTCTCCAAAGAATTCTCAAAGAATTACTCATTATTGCTATCTAAGATAATTAGACGAGCCAAAACTAAATACTACGAAGATAAATTTACCCAAATAAAGAGCAACATTAAACAAACATGGAGAACAATTTCACAAATATTGGGATCAAAGAAGTCTTTAAATAACAAACCGACTATCCTGTCTAATAACAATGGTCAGCTTTCAGCCTCTGATTCTGCTATTGAGTTCAATAGGTTCTTCTCTTCCATTGGTTCATCCCTTGCTAATGATATTCCATCTTCCAGTACTGACATTAAGGACTATCTTACAGGGAACTATCCCCAGTCTCTGTACCTAAAGCCTATTAATTCCATTGACGTCAATGAGATAATCCTTTCCCTTAAAACCAAGTCTGGTGCCCTTGAGGAGATACCAACTTTAATCTACAAAAAAGCCTCCAGATCTTTAGCCCCTGCTATTGCTTTGCTCTTCAACAAGTCACTTGAACTCCAAACCTTTCCAGATATTCTAAAAAAAGCGAGAGTAACGCCTGTCCACAAATGTGGTGATCTCACAGATGTTAACAACTACAGACCTATATCAATCCTGCCAAACTTGTCAAAAATTTTTGAAAAACTAATCTATAAGCAGCTTTACTCATATCTAGCCAAACTCAATATACTTAGCCCTTGCCAATATGGCTTCAGGCCCAAAGAAAGCACTAACGATGCACTTATTAGTATGCTTAACTCGATTCATACAGCTCTTGATAAAAATGAGTTCCCTGTTGGGTTATTTGTGGACCTGCGTAAAGCTTTCGATACTGTCCACCACCAAAACCTTCTTCTTAAATTACATCATTATGGTGTCAGAGGACACTCCCTACAATACCTCAAATCCTACCTTACTGACAGGCTCCAATGTGTTTCTGTGAATAATACAATTTCTCCCACCCTACCCATCAACATTGGTGTTCCCCAGGGCAGCATACTTGGCCCTCTCCTCTTTCTCATCTACATTAATGACCTTCCAAATGCCTCCCAACACCTCAAACCAATCCTATTTGCTGACGACACAACCTTCATTTACTCCAGTCCTGATCCCCTTGCTCTAAATGCCACAGTAAATACTGAGCTAAATAAAGTCCATCTGTGGCTAACTGCCAACAAACTCACCCTTAACATTGACAAAACTTTCTATATTCTGTTTGGCAATAAATCCTCTAATCAAATAAATCTCAAAATAAACAATACCCAAATTTGTAACGAATTAGATGGCAAATTCCTTGGCATTCTCATTGTTAAGTGGGGTGGTGGGTTTGGGTAAAAATATACAAAAAGGAGAAACAAAACTACATCTGAAAGGTTAGGAAAAGGATAATATATTCAACAAATACGTCAAAAACACAATAAACTACATCTGGAAGGTTAGGTTAAGGGGTTGGGGAATACGAATAAATAAATAATAACAAACATAATAAATACAACTTATGAGCAACTTGATGAACTTTAACAAATAACCCTTGATCTGCAAAAATGACCATTTGAGAAATTTTCCCTTGAAACGAGTAAATTCCCATATATAACAAAAATCCTTTGAAATGGTTAAACACCCAATCATAAACAAATAACACTTGAAATGCAAAAATGTCCATTTGAGAAATTAACCCTTGAAATGAGTAAATGAATATGAGACAATGATTGACGAAACACAAAAGACAAGCAGGAATAATTATGTAAGTTAGATCATGGCTGGCTTGGACTAGATAAGTTAGGATACATCAGTTTGGGAATGTAGATTAAGTTAGGTAAAGCAAGTTAGGTTACTTTAGGATAGGTAAGATAAGTTATGTAAGTTAGGTTGTGCAGGTTAAGTTAAGTAAGATAGGTAATGTAAGGTAAGTCATATTAGGATAGGTAAAGTTAGGTTATGCAGGTTAAGTTAGGTACAATAGGTAAAGGTAAGGTAAGTTAAGTTAGGATAGGTAAAGTTAGGTTTAGGAACGTTACGTTAACTAAGTAACATTGGGTGGAGAGGATAGGTTACGTAGGATTTGGACAGTGTAGTTCTGAGAACAGTTTTAGGGTAAAGTGACTAAGAAAATATATTTTAACAGAAGTGCCGGTTTGGTATGAAAAGCTGAACTAGTTACATTTTGGAGAGAAATTTTATGACTGAAGATGTCTTAAAGAATAACATGATGGAAGGAGAGTTTCTTTCATGAATGAAGGTGTCTTAGAGAACAACTTTTTGGTGAACGAAGGGGAATTAGAGATCTCTTTGATGATTCTGAGAATAACTTTGATCAACGAAGATGGATTGGAAAGTTTCTCTAGTAAACGAAGGTGCCTTAGAGATTAACTTTTATGATTTAGAGAACAACATTGATGTCTTAGAGAACAACATTGATATCTTAGAGAACAACATTGATGAACAAAGATGTCTTAGAAAGCTTCTCTGATGAACGAAAAGTTACTTAGAGAATAACTTTGATGACTGGGAATAACTTTTGATAGCTCTTAGAATAACTTTGATGTCTTAGAGAATATCTTTGGATAACTCTGGGATTAACTTTGATGTCTTTGAAACAACTTTGATGAACAAGAGTGAGTTAGAGATTACATTTGATAACTCTAAGATTAACTTTAGATGTCTCTGAGACAAACTTTTATAACATAGAAATTAACTTTAATGACCAAAAGTGAGTTAGAGAATACCTTTGATGACTCCGAGAATAACTTTGATGAACAAAGATGTTTTGGAAAGTTTCTCTGAAGAACGAAGGTGACTCTGAGAATAACTTTTGTTAGCTCTTTGAATAACTTTGATGACTTTGAGAATGTCTTTTGAGAACATGAGTAGTATTTTGTTAACTCAGAGAATAACTTTGGTGACTCTGAGAAAATCGGTGATGACTTTGAGAATGACTTCTGAGAACATGAGTAGTATTTGAATGAGTCTTTGATGTAATGAAGAGTAACTTTGATGTCTCGAAGATATCTTGCAGATCAACTTTGATGTCTTTGAGTAAGTCCTTGATGTCTCGAAGAGTGTCTTTGACTATATTTCTTACTTAACGTCATATAATTTTAGTTAGGAACAATGATGAATATGACTATTTTAGCAAAGTGAAAGGCTACTTTAGTTAAGAACAGTGTTGGAAAGAGGCTACACATGACTATTTCAGATGAGAGAAGTGATATTTCAGTTAAGAAATGACATGGAAACATGATGAAGTAACTATTTTTTATTTGACTGATGAATACTTGTAGTTAAGGAAAAGACAAAACATGACGAGGGAGACTAATTGTGCTCCCCAAAGTATAATGCCAGTTAAGAACAGCGATGAAAGATATCTTTGGTTATTTTTTCTTGACAAAACATAATTTTAGTTAGGAACAATGATGATGAATATGACTTTTTCTGTTGATTGATGGATAATTTTAGTTATGAAATGACAATGAAACATGAAGAACACGGTTATTTTTCTGATGAGTAGGGAATAAGTTTAGTTATGAACAGCGTTGGAAAGATTCCTTTGACTATTTTTGGTTGATTGGATAATAAGTTTAGTTGAGAAATGAGGAGAGTGACTATGTTTTAGTTGATTGGCGAAAGATTTTTAGTTAAGGGGGCATATCAATGTAAAAATAAAAGTGGTTCAATTTGCTTATAATTTTTTTTATGAAATGGTTATAGAAAGGGCTGCAGCTGGTCCAAGTTTCATCATCACACCCTAAACAGAAAAGGAGAAAAAAAATAAACAACGAATTATGCAACGAATTTTCAAATAGTTTCAGGGAACACATGTGTCAACTAAAATCATTTCTATAACACTCAGATATTAAATTAAGCACATAATAAAGGATTCTAGTGATCAGTTTTATCAAAAAAGTGTTTAGTGCAATAATATAATTTTTCAAAGTTACCCTTCTAAAAAAATATGCAATATATGATATTTATAAATTTTTATAAAATCAACAAATAGACTTTGGACTAAAATGTCTACTAGATTCTGTAGAAGCACAAACGCTACATATAAGGTGTAATTTGCATGTAAATTGATTAATAAATGAAAGCTCTGAAGTAATTTGAAGGTGTAAATTACTTTCCAGAGTAAAATAAAGATCCAAGTTCGGCCACCTGTAGCTGAGCTTGACTTAGACAGATTTCGTTCATAATTGGCACCCTTGCAGATAGGCATCCATTGAGCAAGGTGTGCAAGTTTCATGCAAATCCCTTGATAACAAACGAGAAAAAAATATTGGCCAAAAAAAAAAGAAAAAAAGAAATTTTTTTTTTTTTTTTAAATATAAATATATTGCACATACATATTACAATTATTACAAGAGTTTGTGCTTCTACAGCACATAGTAGACATTTTAGTTGACACATGTGTTCCCTGAGATTATTTGAGAATGTTGAACATTCGTTGCATAATACGTTGTGTATTTTTTTCTCCTTTTCTGTTTAGGGTGTGATGGTGAAACTTGGACCAGTTGCAGCCCTTTCTATAACCATTTCATAAAAAAATTTATAAGCAAATTGAACAACTTTTAATTTATAACGATTTAGAATGATATGCCCCCTTAAGAAGTTACAAGAAAGGTTTGTCTTTGTAAATTTGGAACTGAATAAAGTGTAGATTTGTTTAAGAACGGGGTTGGTAGAACTATTAAGTTGTCTATGAGAATTACTTTGACATAGTTTTGTAAATAAAAACTGGGTGGCTAAAATTGTTGAGGGAACTGTATTGCAGTATAATATTATTTGACAAGGAACTAGATAGTGAATGGAAGAAACAAATTGGTTTAAAGAAACAAAGAACATAAAAAAATTGAGGTTAAGTAGGGGAATGAACACAGTGAACATACGGTGAACGCAGAAAACATGTAAGAAAAAGTTGATGAATAGACTGAACATGCATGGAATATGAACTTATGGAGAATATGAAGACATGATAAGGAACATAGGGAACACAAGAATGAACACTGAACATGTGAAGAACAAGCTAAGAACATTGAGAACATGAATATTGAGTATAAAAGTTATACAGAGAACATATGATGTACATGAAAACATGACAAAGAACATAGTGAACATATGGAGAAAATGGTAGAAAACAGAAAAAATGAGAAAAACAGGTGAAAAGAATTGAACTGAGCATGCTGTGAACATTTGTAGAACATGGAATGAACACAGAAAACATGGAAAAAATGTGAAGAACACAGCTGAATATAGAGTAAATATGCAAATACAGTATGATGATTATTGAAGGTTTGGATACGTTGGGGATGAGAATGGTAAGGTGATTACTCTGATAAACAGTTAGGCTGTAGAGGGACTTGATCGGATAATGGAGCTTGGCTAATGTCCAGATTAATTTTACTACGTTAGAAATAAGGTGATCTTAAATCTCAGGGTGATTTAGTTGGAAAATAAAGAACTTGTACAAAATGAACTAAGCTGGGGGGACAAGAGTTGAAACTTGATAACTGAACCGGTTTTTATTTACTATGTCTGAAAATGTAGTTGGGTGTTCAAATCTCTGGGGGATTTGGACTGATAGTAATAAATTTACAGGAGTGAACTTGCACAGAGGACAAGAGCTAGAGTTTTATAATTGTTTACATCATATTTACTATGAAATACAGAGGGTAAAAATTTCAGGGAATTGATAGGATATTTACAAAGATACGAGAGAGAACTAAGGTGTGGACGAGAGCTGGAGCTTGTTAACTGTTTTGATCTTATTTACGGTGTCTGAAATACAGAGGGTAAAAATTACAGTGAAATTGATGGGTTATTTACAAATATACGAGAGAGAGCTAAGTTGGGGGACGAGAGCTGGAGCTCAGTAACTGACTTGATCTTATTTACTAACTTTGAAGTATGTCTGCTTTAAATTTCGGGGAAAATTGGTCTGTTACTAACGATCTTGTACAAATGAACTAAGCTGGGGACAAGAGCTCGAGTTTGATAATTGTTTGGATTTACTAAACTACGTCTGAAATACAGAGGGTAGAAATTTCAGGGAATTTGATTAGATATTAACGAAGATACGAGAGAGAGCTAAGGCTGAGGATAAGAGCTAGAGTTCGGTAACTGTTTGCATTTACTAAACTATGTCTGAAATACAGAGGGTAGAAATTTCGGGGAATTTGAATAGGTATTAACGAAGATGTGTGAGGGAACTAAGGTGGAGGACAAGAGCTGGAGCTCGGTAACTAAATTACTGTATTGAATTACGTTTGAAATATGATTATTTTTAAATTTTAGAGGGATTTGGACTGTTAGTATTCATTATACGACAGGGGACTAAGGCGGGGATAGGAGCTGGAGCTCGATACCAAATTATTGTATTTTAATACGTTTGAAATAGCTGTGTTTTAAATCTCGAAGAAAATCATTGGATACTAGAGAAGATGTATTAGTAAAACTAGTCCTTGACTTTGTTTATATATGTAAAACTGAATAGTTTAATGAAAAGGAACTATGAATGAACAATGTGAAGGAGAGAGAGATAGAGAGACAGAGCGAGAGAGACAGAGAGAGAGAGAGACATAGAGAATCGCTTAAGTGTTTAATAAAGAAATAAATTTATATAATGTGTTTACTTTTCCCTCGTTTATTGCTCTCACGATGTTGGTCACGTTACGATATAGCTTACACATATTAACAGAAATAATACTAAAGGGGGATTGCACGGAACAATGGTTGATGGTATGGGAGCGGGTGGGGATGAGGGGTGGGAGTGGTTGCTGGTTGGCAGGTGTGGGTCTGCCGGTGAGGACCCCTGCTGGCGGAGTATGTACCTCGCTCCCTCATTACCAGAATCTCAGTGTACGGGGAATCGCGGCGGGATGAACATCTCCAACACAGCAGTAATGAGTGATTGTAGGACGAAGAGGTGATGGAGATTGAGTAAACATGCATACATTTCAATGATATTTATTTGAGCCAGTAGATGATGTGATCACAGTTAACAAGAATAATTCGTAGGTGGAGATCGCGTCTCTGTGATGATGTGAAATGTTTCTCTCTTTTAGTAAACGCTAACCTCCGGACTTTGACTGAGTTTACTAAGTGAAGAGATGTGTGGTGGACTATATAGAGCGGGAGAGAGAGAGAGAGAGAGAGACAGAGAGACATAGAGAGAGAGAGAGAGACAGAGAGACAGAGAGAGAGAGAGAGAGAGAGAGAGAGAGAGAGAGAGAGAGAGAGAGAGACAGAGAGACAGAGAGAGAGACAGAGAGACAGAGAGAGAGAGAGAGAGGCAGAGAGAGAGAGAGAGAGAGATTCGATGGGCTGAATGAAAGCCTTTCTCCATCTGTCTGCTAGCTAAACCACCAAGAAGAAGTCTTATTATTATTATTATTATTATTATTATTATCGTTGTAAATCGCTTAAGTGTTTAATAAAGAAATAAATTTATATAATGTGTTTACTTTTCCCTCGTTTATTGCTCTCACCATGTTGATCACGTTACGATATAGCTTACACATACTCAAAGGGTTTGCACAGAACAATGGTTGATGGTATGGGGAGCGGGGTGAGGGGTGGGAGTGATTGATGGCTGACAGGTGTGGGTCTGTTGGCAGGAGTATGTACCTCGCTCCTCCTTAACGAATCCACAGTGTATGGGGAAGCGTTGTGGGCCGAACAGCTCCACTCTGAAGACAATGAAAACCCTTTAACCCAATGGCTCACTTCCGCAGGAGGGTGCTCTCTCTTAACCTCCTCTCCCACTTACGACTTCCTGTAGGGGGGAGCTAATGGACGTCCAAACGTTCCTCTCAGGTACGGGGGTCCTGCTCTCCAAACAACATATCCAATATGTCGGATCCCCTCTCATCCTCTACTCACGATCATCAAACTATTATCATCATCACACAGGATTAAGTCTATGACAAACACACATACATATTCATTTACTCCTTCCTCATATTCCACTTTTATCCTTGTATTTTCATACGTCTTCCCAGAAATTCCCACATCTTCCCAGAAATTCCCTTTGTGACTAGAGCGAGGCGCTGCTCCTGCTCACCCACCACTCAAGACCGCGTCCGACACGCGCCAAACTTCCGGGAAATTCCCCTCCCAAACCCTCTGCGACGACGACGACGCGCACCACCTGGCACCTATCAACATGACTTACTCTCTTTCCTGACCACATACCCAAACACCGGACGCTCACACGCCTCCGAAACGCGCCAAACTTCCGGGAAAATCCCCCAAAACCCTTGAGGACTAGACACCTGCGCGCCACCTGTCGGGTAGCACTCACCTGAGTGCCACCTGGCAGGTGGTGCGCGTCGCTCTAGTCACACTTTACACTACTCTCACCATACCAGGTCCACAAAACCAGCATCATGGTCATCATACCAGGTCCACACCACCAGCATCACGGACCTCACTATACCAGGTCCACATCACCAGCATCAGGGTCTTCACCATACCAGGTCCACACCACCAGCATCACGGTCCTCACGATTCCAGGTCTACACAACCACCAGCATCATGGTCCTCACCATCAACATTATGGTCCTCACCATACCAGGTCCACACCACCACCAGCATCATGGTCCTCACTATAACAGGTCCACACCACCACCATACATATGGTCCACACCATACCAGGTCCACACCACCACCTGCATCATGGCCTTCACTATAACAGGTCCACACCACCAACAGCATCATGGTCCTCACCATACCAGGTCCACACCACCACCTGCATCACGGTCCTCACCATACCAGGTCCACAACAGCAGCATCATAATCCTCATAATACCAGGTCCACACCACCAGCATCACGGTCCTCACCATACCAGGTCCACACCACCAGCATCACGGTCCTCACCATACCAGGTCCACACCACCAGCATCACGGTCCTCACCATACCAGGTACACACCACCAGCATCATGGTCCTCACCATACCAGGTCCACACCACCAGCATCATGGTCCTTACCATACCAGGTCCACACCACCCTCTGCATCATGGTCCTCACTATACCAGGACCACACCACCACTAGCATCATGGTCCTCACCATACCAGGTCCACAACACCACCAGCATCATGGTCCTCACAATCTACATCATTGTCCTCACCATACCAGGTCCATACAACCACCAGCATCATGGTCCTCACTATAACAGGTCCACACCACCACCAGCATCATGGTCCTCACCATACCAGGTCCACACCACCACCTACATCACGGTCCTCACCATACCAGGTCTACAAGACCAGCATCATGGTCCTCATCATACCAGGTCCACACCACCACCTGCATCACGGTCCTCACCTTACCAGGTCTACAAGACCAGCATCATGGTCCTCATCATACCAGGTCCACAATACCAGCATAACGGTCCTCACCATACCAGGTGCACACCACCAGCATCATGGTCCTCACCATACCAGGTCCACACCACCAGCATCAAGGTCCTCACCATAACAGGTCCACACCACCTGCATCACGGTCCTCACCTTTCAAGGTCCACACCACCTGTATCACGGCCCTCACCATACCAGGTCCTCACCATACCAGGTTCACACCACCAGCATCCCATGTCACATGTCACATAAAATGGGACAGCTTAGCTGTAAATCTAGTGAGTTGTAATCAGCTGCTACGCTCCACCGAGGACGTGTTGCATAGGGTAAATTGTTGCATGGAACGGTGAGAAGCCTAGCACCATGGTTGACGTCGCATTGGTAATGAAAGGCATATTTCTAACATTGTAGAAATCTTCTACATAATAAGTTACTGCAAATAAATCCTAAATCATGAGGATAACTGTAGGAAATTTCAGCCAATATCTGTGCAATTTATATTCAAGCACTGTAAATTTCTTCTATAGAGAAATAATGCAAATAATCGTCTATTTAGATTGTAAAATTACTCAAGACACGTACGGGATTTGTTTGTTTGTTCTATGGCATAACGACAACTAGCCTAAATGTTAATTGTGGCCACATAATAACAAAAAGGTAAACCTAGCTGCCGAACCCAGTGTCCGTTGATGTGGAGACTTGAGCAATTCTTCGTCCTCCAGCTGCTGCTTGAAAGGCGTTGACTTTGGAATTGCTCATATGCTAGTCGAGGACACGGCTATTGTGCCAGATAACGTGGCACCGCTCTACTGGTCGTGGGAGCGAAATAAATGGGATCAAAACGTAGCTCTGCTACACGCTGTCAATGGCGTCCACGTCGTGCTCTCTCGTCCTCTCGTGTCTGGTGTCGCTCTCCTGTCTTCCTCCTCTTCCTTATTGCGCATGCGCGGCTCTCGATAGACATCTTGAGCGTAAATGTATATGTATATATAGCAATTGACTAAGAAAGGAAGAGGTAGTGACGAGTATTAATATCACATTAAATTCTTCTGTGATAAAATAGAATTTCGTGTAACATAAATTGATTTATTAAAGTTGTGCAGCTAATCGAGGAAATTAAAGTAAAATCATTCACATTAAAGTAATTTCCTCTAGAATGTTTAATATCAACTAAATAAGGGAGTTCCAGTAAGTAGTAGTATGTTACGAAATTAAACTTATTAGTAAGTAACTATTTTTAGTAAAGGAAATGATAAACTGGACTCTTGTTATAAATCCAACTAAATGTGGAGAGAATTCATGTTACTGCCTGTCGTTCCTCATGTCGTCACTCTGACTAGGAAGAATCTGCCAATATCTAAATAAATCATGATAATGATCAAATCTACAAGTTAGTAATTTTAGTAACTACTTATGGTTAATACAAAGATGTATAAAACTGTTGGTTATTTCCAACATAAATCAGGGGAGAGAAAACTAGTTCAGGTATTAGTACTAACGTACACCTGTTTCTCTATCCTGAAGTTATATTCATGGGTTAGTAGGTTAGTACGTACCTAACGAATGTCCCGAATCTGTGGTAGATGACTCTAAGTCAACATGGGGATGTAAATAAACATTGAAAATTATTGAATAATTCCTTTGTAAGAAACAGGACATTAACAAAAATAAATTATGAAAAATTGGTTCATTTAAGATTAAGGAGACTTCATCAATACACTTAGGCTACTGTCCAGGGTCACTATGACTCGTAAATAATTACTGGACATCAACTCATCACTGCATCAGCGTGGTCACCTCAAGTTTAAATGATAGGCTATCTACTCTTGAATAGAATCAAAATTTTTTTAAGTTTCTGCTTGCAGTTCTGAGCAGCGACTCTTGATGGTCTTGTGCTCGGTTGAGTAGAATCATTGTTCTCTGAAACTTGGGTTACAGGTATATCTGTAGAACACTCGTGTTCTGCTAACTCTAAAGGTACTAATTTCTCTAGTGTTTTCAAGGTAGTAGTGCCTCGACACTGAACTTTAACAATTCGTAATACACCATGGCGGTCAGGATGGATGTCAACAATTTTACCTATAGGCCAATCTGACCTGGGTCCATCACTGTCTACTAGGACAAGATCACCTGGTTTAAGTTGAACTTTATTGTATGGGCTTGCAGCTCCATAATGATATTCTCTTAAAGCAGTTAAATATTCACGTGTCCAGACCTCATTCCATTTCTCTATTACTCTTGAAAGGTGTCTATAACTCTCCCCCAAGTCACTTGCTTTGACACACGAAGGGTCAGCTGGATCCTCGTCTCCTAGAGATATTAGAGGGCTCAGAAGACCACCATGAATCAAATGAGAGGGGCTAAGGGGTTCTCTTTGGGAGAAATCTTGTCAAGTAGGTTAGAGGTCTGTTGTTGACTCGTGCTTCAATTTCCACGACAAGGGTCTGTAACTCGGTGAGATTAATTTTCTACCGGTGTAAGGTTTTTCTTAGGCATTTCTTAACAGTTCCCACCATTCTTTCGTAAAAACCGCCGTGCCATGGTGCTCTTGGAGGAATAAATTTCCAATAGCATTGTCTCTGTTTGAGCACAGAGTGTACTTCTGGATGTTTCCATATTTCTTGTAAGCAAGCTTCTCCTGCCACGAAGTTAGATCCATTATCTGAGATCATTAATTTTGGGCAAGATCTTCGTGCAGCAAATCTGCGAAAGGCTAGCAGAAAGGCTTCTGCACTCATGTCAGAAGTGACTTCTAAATGTACTCCGCGTGTGGTAGCACACGTGAAAAGGCAAATCTAGGCTTTCACTTGAATCTTGTCCGGTGTGCCTGTTAAAATTAGTGCTCCTGTATAGTCGACACCTGTGGTTTCAAAGGGGCGAAGGTGGACGACTCGCTCCTTAGGTAGGGGCGGTGGCCCTGGATATGGACACACTCGAGCATCATATCTCTTGCAGATTACACAAGACTTTATTAAAGATTTGACAGTTTGGCGACCTTGGGGAAGCCAAAAACGTTGTCTGATTTCAGTAAGAATATCTAATACTCCACCATGCAATGTATTATGCTCATGGTAACTCTTAGTAATTTACTTAAATTAGAATAACGATGAGGATTGATAGCTAAAGTTCGAGGGGGTTCTGGATCCACAACAGGGGTAGTGACATTGGTCACAATGACTTGCGGCTTCTGTTGAGGCCACTGAACACTAACTAGCCATTGGGGTCCATTAAACCATATCTCGGTTTTAACTAAATGCTTTAAAGTCAAACCTCAGGATAAATAGTCAGCTGGATTGTCCTTGGTTGGGACATGTCTTAATTTATAACCAGCAGACAATTCTCGAATTTCCCTTACTCGATTGCTGACATAGGGAGTTTTGTTGTTGTCGTTTTTTACCTACTGCAATACTGCCTCATTGTCTGACCACACCTACTAATAAGGCAGTTAATTCCATTTGGGGTAGTGACCTCCTCTTAATCGGGGCAACCCTTGCCTTAGATGTAAGCAAAAATGATTGTTGAGTATTAACTAGATAGGCTACTGAGCCATACACTTTGCCTGAAGCATCGCAGAATACATGTAAATTTGAGGGTAAATTTAGTCCTAAGGTATTTCAGGGAAACTGTAGAATACTAAGTTTGTTGTAATCAGGAATCAACTGCTGCCATTTTTCTTGGAGATCCTCCGGCAACGTTTCATCCCACCTCAAATTTCTTTGCCAGCACTCCTGCATAAGGAGTTTACCCTTAATTAGAATAGGACTGAGTAGGCCTAAAGGGTCAAATGGTTTGCTGACATGGGAGAGTAGTTTTCTCATGGTTAGAGGTGAATGATTGAAATCCACCGACTTGATATTCAATTTGTCTGTAGAAGTATTCCACTCCATACTTAAGACTTTCAATTTGTGAGGTACCTTATAATCAGGGAATTCTTCCTCGATTATATGGTTGAGTTGTTTATTATTGGAGGCCCACGACTGTAGGGGCATGTTAGCTCCCAACAGTTCACGATTAGCCTCATGGTAGATTTCCACTAGTTTATTCTCATCATTAGTGGTTCCTTGAAAATTATCAAAGTATAAATTGTTGCTAATCTCAGTCTTGTAGGGGCTATTAGACTTCTTAAGATGTGTATCCAGAGTAGCCTG
Source organism: Procambarus clarkii (assembly GCF_040958095.1). NCBI lineage: Eukaryota > Metazoa > Arthropoda > Malacostraca > Decapoda > Cambaridae > Procambarus > Procambarus clarkii. The sequence goes on from NC_091166.1 coordinate 17,773,917, forward strand.
GAGTAAGAATGGTGAAGATGTCGCTCCGAACAGTACTGAGGCAAATCTATAAGTAATGATTTCGCTGTTAGGATCCTGTGCATCTTTCACCCAGAGAAATTTAGTAAAATCACGATCCGTCTCTTGTAAGCCTACTCTTAAAAAGGCCTTACTAATGTCCGCCGTATAGGCAAAAACACCAGAGCGAAATCGTAATAAGACATCTTGTAATCTTTGGGTTAGGCTAGGTCCAGTTTGTAGACAATCATTTAGTGACATGCTGTCTGCCTTTAATTTGGCACTACAATTAAATACAATCCTGATTGGTGTTATAGCTGAATCTTTCAGGACAGCATGATGTGGCAAATAATGGCCTGTCTTATGGTTGTCTTCTTCAACAACTTCTATAAATTTGTTAGCAAGTTGTTGATATATTAAAGCATGATACAGTTGCAATTTATCTGGTTGCTTCCATAGCCTAGCTAATTGAGAATTTAATTGGGTTGAGGCCATGAAATAATTTACTGGAAGCTGTGGGTGGTTCAGCTTCCACGGGAGTCTCACCCAATATTGATTATCTTGGAAAATCACAGTATCAAGATATTGTTGATACGTCCATGTGTCATCTGGACTGGGTTGATCAGGGACTATGCCTAAGGTGTCCAAATCCCATAATTTGTGAACAGGGGCATTGGACTCATCATCCTCAATTTCGTCTCTGTCATGTAGTGGTGACTGCTCTAGGCCTAGTCACGCCACTATTGAATTAGTTGGTTGTTTACTAGTAGATTTAGAATGTTGTTGGATCAACACCGGTCCTGTGAGTAGTTTATCCCCAGCTGACAGTAACAAGTTTACACCTCGTTGCCTGGTGCATCCAGTAATAAATCTATAATAAAAGTCAGCTCCAATAAGAATACCTACATCGTTGAGACAGTCTGTATTTATTTTATGATCCGCTAGCCTAATACCGCTGCATTTAAGAAATTTGACTGTTTGAGCAAGACCTGTAACATGTATCTCTGAGGGGATCTTGTCAACGACTATGGCTTGAATTGGGCTGGTGCAACGTACCAAGACTTTAACAACCTGGTAGTCACGAGGTCCACTATTAGTTAGGAATCCAGAGATATTCAAATTCACTCGAGCAATAGGCTTCAGTTTCAACTGATCAACTAGCTGTTGAGAAATAAAGGTTTTCTGCGAACCTTGGTCAAAGAGACCACGAGTGGAAATTCTAGATCCCTTGGTAATTAATTTTAATTGAGCTGTTAGTAACGTAGTTGTGTTATTCAACTCTGTTGCAAGTACACTTATGTCTTGATGCACCTTGCAATACTGTACAGAAGTAAATTTTGTAGTCTTCTTATGAGGATTGCTTGATCTTGATTGATCACTACCACACAAGGAATAATGGTGTCTACCCTTGTGGCACTTGTTGCACATACGTAAGGAGACAGTACAGCTAATGGGGTCATGAGGACCCTTGCATCTGTGTAATTCTTGCAAACAATGAATTCGGGTGTTATGGACTGGATAAGTACTACACTTATAAGTAAGATGTTCATTAATGCAGAACAAACACCTTTTCACTGAAGGAGTGGTGCTCACTACAAAGTTTATAGGATTCATTGTGTATGTACCTACATTTCCAGATTTCCATTTCGGAGATGATTTATTGAAATCTGGTTTTGCTACAGTAGTTGCAGTACGTTGGGGTTCATGATGAGAGTTAGTAGAGAAGTTTGAAACACTCTTCCCATCTTAGTTGGCTCTTTGTCTTTCGACTAGGGTATGTAAACCTTCTGTAATTTCATTCATGGTTAGAGAGGTTTTATTGTACATAGTACACAATTTATCTAAAGTTTCTCTTGGTAATTTGCGCCTTACAACTACTTTTGTCATCCATTCAGCAGTCTGAATTTGGACTTTAAGGCTTAAGGCCTTGAGTAAAGACTCTAGCTCTAGTCTGAAAGTTTGGAGAGAATCTGTAGAATTATTAGCAGATGGTAAATACAGCAATTTTTGGACTAAGATAGTAATAGTCCTTTCCTTGTTATCGTAGTTGCTCTTAAGCAATTGAACAGCTAGGCCGTAACCATCACTGGTCAGTGTTTTGTTACAGATTACCTTCAAGGCTACATTTCGTAACAAGCCTTGTAAATAAGTGAACTTGGTTGTTTGAGGGATGTTAGTTTTAGAGTCCACGAATTTACTCCAGAAATCATCCCAACTCTCATTCACGTTACCAGAGAATGTGGGTATATTGATCTGAGGTAATTTGACATCACGATCTGGATGTGCAGTAGAGGCTGTTGTTAATTTGTTTTTAGCAATTTGCTTTTTGAAGGGTTGAAGTTTAACCTGTACATCATCTTCGTACTGGGTTAAATCATTTACAATGTCCTCAAGTTCAGTTTCACCTATTGAAGTTTGGTAAAGTTCTGTCAAGTACAGATTCATATGTTGCTTAATATTCTTGAATTTACCTTCAGCAACTTGAAGTAAGTCCTCTAATTCAATGTAGTCAACAGGTGACTGTTGTGACAGATTTTGACACTTGGTAATCTGTCGGGTCAAGTGACCTTTCAGACCGATAAGGGTCCTTTTCATTTTGTCAGCCGCTTCCATCTTGCTGGGTAAGGGCTGGTCTGATAGTAAATAGTTGTTACTGATGTAACTGGGATATTGGCTCATTCAATGGAGTTCAATATCAATATAATAGCCAAATGTATTTGAATAGACTATACTACCCCGTTTAGAGGTTAATTTACCTACCTAACAATGGATAGCTAATATTTTGAGCAGTACTCGAATGCCACTATTGGATTTTCGTCCGGCTAGCTCTTCAATTATCACCATTCGATCCAACAGTGAACATTCGGCAGTACTCAAAAAAATAATACACGAAATAATATGTTAAAAGCACAAAAAGGGTTTTGATGATCCCACCCCAAATCAGGGTCAGCACAATCTAAATAATATGTATGTACACCAGTACTGTCTAGTACAGTACTTGCTAAATAATTCCTACATAGGAATGACTAAATGGTTTAGGCTGCATTTGTACAAACATTACTACAATTACAGTCTAAATATCTTACCTCATCAAAGGTTGGCATATATGCAATGGTGCAGTAATATAGATATATAGTGCTATGTTTTTGGGATTTTTTGTTTTGATATATAGGTTTGTGCTTAGAAATACAAGTAAAATTATAAATGTATAACACTAAGGCTTCTTCATGCATAAAGTATTAATAGAAATGTTGATAATAATCAATAAATTTTAGGCTGTAATATGGGCAGTCTGCTGACAGCCGTAAATAATGAAATATACTGGTAAATAGCCTAAAAATGTTAACACACTAGTTGGTGTTAGTAAATAAGCAATTATATGGTGTGTAGGATAGCTTAATTCTCAGCTCTCTAGGTTCGAAGGACCAAAATTTTGTGCGGGAAAACCTGACTCCAATAACTAATAATTAAATATATACTTCGATAGCTATGAAGGACCACCACTTTTTGAGAAAAAGTGGACAACAAAATAAAGCAATGGAAAAACTGATCCCTAGAACTAGTGTCCTATGGATCTTAGTGAAACTGTATTTCTGATATAAATGGAGTCAAATTAACTTACACAAAATTTGGGGGTTACATGCTAAAAGATTAATACATCCCTAGCATTATTCTGGTGCTGGTTCTTCACCAGAGTAAATAAAATATGAAAGTAAATAAGATTGAATATATAATATTAATTGAAGGTAAATGCTCCACAATATACTACTGAAATGTTGATCAGCATCAGTAAATCAATGGGTTAATGAAATTGATCTCTTCGATAGATCACTACTGTAACTAGAGCGTTATTGCAACAGATAAAAAAGGGACAGCTTAGCTGTAAATCTAGTGATGCGTAATCAGTTGCTACGCTCCACCGACAACGTGTTGCATAGGGTAAATTGTTGCACGGAACAGTGAGAAGCCTAGCACCTTGGTTGGCATCGCATTGGTACTGAGAGGCAATTACATTGTAGAAATCTTCTACATAATAAGTAACTACAAATAAATCCTAAATCATGAGGATAACTGAAGGAAATTTCAGCCAATATCTGTGCAATTTATATTCAAGTACTGTAAATTTCTTCTATAGAGAAATAATGCAAATAATCATCTATTTAGATTGTAAAATTACTCAAGACACGTACGGGATTTGTTTGTTTGTTCTATGGCATAACGACAACTAGCCTAAATGTTAATTGTGGCCACATAATAACAAAAAGGTAAACCTAGCTGCCGAACCCTGTGTCCGTTGATGTGGAGACTTGAACAATTCTTCGTCCTCCAGCTGCTGCTTGAAAGGCGTTGACTTTGGAATTGCTCATATGCTAGTCGAGGACACGGCTATTGTGCCAGATAACGTGGCACCGCTCTACTGGTCGTGGGAGCGAAATAAATGGGATCAAAACGTAGCTCTGCTACATGCTGTCAATGGCGTCCACGTCGTGCTCTCTCGTCCTCTCGTGTCTGGTGTCGCTCTCCTGTCTTCCTCCTCTTCCTTATTGCGCATGCGCGGCTCTCGATAGACATCTTGAGCGTAAATGTATATGTATTTATAGCAATTGACTAGGAATGGAAGAGGTAGTGACGAGTATTAATATCACATTAAATTCTTCTGTGATAAAATAGAATTTCGTGTAACATAAATTGATTTATTAAAGTTGTGCAGCTAATCGAGGAAATTAAAGTAAAATCATTCACATTAAAGTAATTTCCTTTAGAATGTTTAATATCAACTAAATAAGGGAGTTCCAGTAAGTAGTAGTATGTTACGAAATTAAACTTATTAGTAAGTAACTATTTTTAGTAAAGGAAATGATAAACTGGACTCTTGTTATAAATCCATCTAAATGTGGAGAGAATTCATGTTACTGCCTGTCGTTCCTCACGTCGTCACTCTGACTAGGAAGAATCTGGCAATATTTGTAAATAATCATGATAATGATTAAATCTACAAGCTAGTAATTTTAGTAACTACTTATGGTTAATACAAAGATGTATACAACTGTTGGTTATTTCCAACACTCACCATTCCAGCTCCACACCACCACCTGCATCATGGTCCTCACCATGCCAGGTCCACAGCACCATAATCATGGTCCTCACCATACCAGGTCCACAGCACCATAATCATGGTCCTCACCATACCAGGTCCACCTCACCACCAGCATCATGGTCCTCACCATACCAGGTCCACACCACCACCAGCATCATGGTCCTCAGCATACCAGGTCCACAGCACCATAATCATGGCCCTCACCATACCAGGTCCACACCACCAGCATCATGGTCCTCACCATACCAGGTCCACACCACCATCTGCATCATGGTCCTCACCATACTAGGTCCACACCACCTGTGGGATATTTCCAACACCGAATACAACACTGTTGTATTCTCATTACTTATTACTAACTATACTAATTATTGTAGTAAGTAAAATTAACAACACGTAGAATTCTCATGTACTAATAATTTCATCTGTGCAGTAGGCTTGAATTCTCACGTCACCTGACGCCAGTATTGCGTCAGATTTCCTTACAGTAAACACATTATATCCAATGTATGTGAGAATTAAATTCGATTCTCTATAACTAAGGCATTCTGTATGATAACTAATTGCAGATGAATTGACCTCCAACTAAAAGCCGAATAGAGCGTTGGAGTCATAGTGTCTATCTTGTAATAAAGTTAACATCACCAGTGAATGCCATGGGGAGACATTAATTCCTCTCCCTTATATATTTACTATTCTTAAATTGGTAAATAACAATATTTTCCTCCTCTAAATAATAAACCCGTCCAGTCTTCAACGTTTCAAGCGTAAATGCGAGAAATATTAATGTTCGTGACAATAATTTGTTTTATGAATGCGGACGCGGCGTGGGTAGAGGAGGACCAACCCAGTACACATGGAGAGCCGCTCAGAGGCAGACCTGCGCATACCGTACTCACAAGGAGACGCCATTGCCCAACCACTAGGGCAGACGTTATCCATCCTCAGATGAAAGTCGCCACTGTGAGGCGTGAATAACCTTGCAGATAATATCTTCAGCTAGTGCTGGTGTCAAATAAGGAACCTTTTAACCTGGTTCTTGACGACACGTGACCGGCCAGCGAAGCGCGCCACTATCCAGGATAGGCCTAGCCAGAGCCTGGGACGCGAAGCACGGCAATCTTAATACTTATACAGTGCCCACAGCTAAGTATATTCCTCTATGTGATGCATCGGGTAAAGAGTTTAGTAGTAGCTGGGTGATTGTCCGTTATGACGCACGATAACATCTAATAACAGGTGATTAAAATTTGTCACCTGTAACTCTCAATTTCTTGAATATATAGATTCAGTAGTTAAATTAGTTGCTACTGTAAATATTTGTCTTGCAGCACGTGAGAAGAATTCTCCATGCCGCCATCTCCCATGTTAATCCGTCCCATTCGTCAGCCGACCGAGTCCAGAGAATAAGAGGAAACTCCATGGCTTGTCTAAAGGAATCGTCATTAAGCTAAGATTTATTTTCTTTCATGATTCTATTGCAATTTCTTATGTGCAGAATTCCTCAGGATTAATATGTGGTTTACTGTAACTCTCATTACTATACTCATAATCTATGTTCCCATTTATGGTAATGATATCAGTTTCAATATAATTTTTATAGGATTAGATTATTATTAATTAAATTAGTGAACGAACCACACTAATTCCTGGACGTACTTACCTCCAGTAATAACCCCCCAATGTAGGTGCTTGAGGGTTTGATTCATTTAATAATACAGCCCATTAATTATTTCTATGATCATATTTTCTAGTATTTTATCCATAGTTACTGGTTTCATCTAGGAATTATCTAATGATCAGAAATTCTCAGTTTCTCTCTTTACTATAAAAGCGGGTGGTCCTTCGTAATTTAATTTACTACATTAATATTTAAATAATCAGATTCAAGCCCCAAATATCCCACACCACCATCTGCATCATGGTCCTCACCATACTAGGTCCACACCACCATCTGCATCATGGTCCTCACCATACCAGGTCCACACCACCAGCATCATGGTCCTCACCATACCAGGTCCACACCACCATCTGCATCATGGTCCTCACCATACTAGGTCCACACCACCAGCATCATGGTCCTCACCATACTAGGTCCACACCACCAGCTTCATGGTCCTCACCATACCAGGTCCACAACACCATCTGCATCATGGTCCTCACCATACTAGGTCCACACCACCATCTGCATCACAGTCCTCACCATACCAGGTCCACACCACCAGCATCATGGTCCTCACCATACCAGGTCCACACCACCAGCATCATGGTCCACACCATACCAGGTCCACACCACCAGCATCATGGTCCTCACCATACCAGGTCCACACCACCAGCATCATGGTCCTCACCATACCTGGTCCACACCACCATCTGCATCATGGTCCTCACCATACTAGGTCCACACCACCTGTGGGATATTTCCAACACCGAATACAACACTGTTGTATTCTCATTACTTATTACTAACTATACTAATTATTGTAGTAAGTAAAATTAACAACACGTAGAATTCTCATGTACTAATAATTTCATCTGTGCAGTAGGCTAGAATTCTCACGTCACCTGACGCCAGTATTGCGTCAGATTTCCTTACAGTAAACACATTATATCCAATGTATGTGAGAATTAAATTCGATTCTCTATAACTAAGGCATTCTGTATGATAACTAATTGCAGATGAATTGACCTCCAACTAAAAGCCGAATAGAGCGTTGGAGTCATAGTGTCTATCTCGTAATAAAGTTAACATCACCAGTGAATGCCATGGGGAGACATTAATTCCTCTCCCTAATATATTTACTATTCTTAAATTGGTAAATAACAATATTTTCCTCCTCTAAATAATAAACCCGTCCAGTCTTCAACGTTTCAAGCGTAAATGCGAGAAATATTAATGTTCGTGACAATAATTTGTTTTATAAATGCGGACGCGGCGTGGGTAGAGGAGGACCAACCCAGTACACATGGAGAGCCGCTCAGAGGCAGACCTGCGCATACCGTACTCACAAGGAGACGCCATTGCCCAACCACTAGGGCAGACGTTATCCATCCTCAGATGAAAGTCGCCACTGTGAGGCGTGAATAACCTTGCAGATAATATCTTCAGCTAGTGCTGGTGTCAAATAAGGAACCTTTTAACCTGGTTCTTGACGACACGTGACCGGCCAGCGAAGCGCGCCACTATCCAGGATAGGCCTAGCCGGAGCTTGGGACGCGAAGCACGGCAATCTTAATACTTATACAGTGCCCACAGCTAAGTATATTCCTCTATGTGATGCATCGGGTAAAGAGTTTAGTAGTAGCTGGGTGATTGTCCGTTATGATGCACGATAACATCTAATAACAGGTGATTAAAATTTGTCACCTGTAACTCTCAATTTCTTGAATATATAGATTCAGTAGTTAAATTAGTTGCTACTGTAAATATTTGTCTTGCAGCACGTGAGAAGAATTCTCCATGCCGCCATCTCCCATGTTAATCCGTCCCATTCGTCAGCCGACCGAGTCCAGAGAATAAGAGGAAACTCCATGGCTTGTCTAAAGGAATCGTCATTAAGCTAAGATTTATTTTCTTTCATGATTCTATTGCAATTTCTTATGTGCAGAATTCCTCAGGATTAATATGTGGTTTACTGTAACTCTCATTACTATACTCATAATCTATGTTCCCATTTATGGTAATGATATCAGTTTCAATATAATTTTTATAGGATTAGATTATTATTAATTGAATTAGTGAACGAACCACACTAATTCCTGGACGTACTTACCTCCAGTAATAACCCCCCAATGTAGGTGCTTGAGGGTTTGATTCATTTAATAATACAGCCCATTAATTATTTCTATGATCATATTTTCTAGTATTTTATCCATAGTTACTGGTTTCATCTAGGAATTATCTAATGATCAGAAATTCTCAGTTTCCCTCTTTACTATAAAAGCGGGTGGTCCTTCGTAATTTAATTTACTACATTAATATTTAAATAATCAGATTCAAGCCCCAAATATCCCACATTATGGTCCTTATCGAACCGGATAGGCATTAAATTTATAATTAAAATATTAATCATTAATAACTAATCCTTGTGTGACATAAGCTAGACTAACTATTTAATTAATTGTGTCAACTAACAGTGTAACACATCAGTTAGTCTAGATCACACTAACATATTGCTACTTTCACCTCATGTATAAGGTAGCTTTAGTGGGTCATAGCCAATTACCCACAACATTTAGACCTACACTTCATACTGAAATAGAATCTTTAGGTCACCAAGAGCAACAGCTCATAACCTTATATTAATCACTAACACCAATTAAGTGTTAACTATTTAGGCTATACCAATGTTTCAATGTATGGCTGTCAGCAGACTGTCCATTATAGCCTGAATCCATGTTATAATTACTGATTCACTCAAGTCAGTGGATCATTAACATTTAGGGATCCAGTATACTAATATAAATTACTGATCTCATACTAGTTAATCATTACTAACCCTGATAATATTTTATTCCACAATTAGGAATACATTTAGGAGTTAGATAATATTTACGGCAGTAGAATACTTGCCAAACACAATTAATTCCTTTGTGTTCATTTAATTTCTTATGCACATAATTACACAAGTGTATATTATATAAAATACAAAAACCCAAAAATACAGCACAATTATTTGCACATTACTGCACCATAATATAATCTTTGCCAACCTTTATTGGGTAGCAATTTAGGCTGTGATTGTGTTGAATTTGGCACAAGCACAGACTAAATATAGTTGTAGTTTCTTAAGTAGAAATTCTCACGACTAGGCTTGAGCTAGTTAGTGACACATATATTATTCCTTTGTGCTGACCCTATCAAGGGTGGGATTAACCATTTATTGTGTAATTATTTTATTGCATATTTCAATGTATGTCTTTGAGTGTTACTGTAAGTCCACTACCCATCCGAAGCTGATTTAGAAGAGCTAAGCTGAGGAATACTTGTAGTGAGACCAAGGTACCACTCAAATCTTAGTTGCTTATTATTAGGTAGGTAGCTAACCTCTAAATGAGGTAAATTACAACCAGCCTCAAGAAACATTAGGCTGTCAATACTTATACCTGCTCTACATCAAGGAGCAGACACCATAGCTATACCACTAGCTACATAAGCCCTATCAGGCTGTCAATAATTATACCTGCTCTGCATCAAGGAGCAGACTATAGCTATACCACTAGCTACATAAGCCCTATCAGGCTCAATTTACCGCAAGAATGAATCCTTTAGAAAGGAATGCAAGATTCTTGACAGCTCTTCAACGTCCCTTAGGAAAACTGCTTATGAAATGTCATTTCTGTGTCGAAACTGACCCAGGTGACGTCTATAGACTAGCAACTTACATAAGGTACGCCATCCAAAAAATGATCATGTAAAGACTGTAATCGAGTCCCACAGGAATTTACTCCAAGTCGGTCATACTGTCTCAGACCACTTACGTCTAACAGAATCTGATCTCGATAACTATGAACATTCTGTTCAAACCAGGTTAGACCGATATAAGGAGGTGCTTGCGAGACAAGATATTCCCGAGTGGGTGGATCAGATCATTAATAAACCTACTCCTGAGTCAACACTCAGTTCAGAAGAAATACCTGAACTAACTCAAGACGAGGAGAATCCTCTAATCAATGTTGATCACTATACAAAATCAGCAACTGAAGATCAACCTTCATTTTCTAACCTCTCATCTAATACAGCTTCATGTGATGATTTGTTTACAGAGTCTGATCAAATTTCAGACCACTCTTCTCAATGTTCCCTGGATTCTATAAGTTCAATACATAATGCTACTGAATTAAGTAGCTTATCACCAGAACCCAGAGAAACAAGTGAAGCTGCAGATGAAACAAGTGAAGCTGCAATGATCAGTGAATCTGAACCAGAAAATGATAAAGCTAATGCTGCAGCAGCAGTCGAAGCTGTAATCAAAGCTGAGGCTAAGCATGAAGCCTTAAGCAACACAAGTAATGGTCACAATTGCTCACAACAGCCTTCTAAAGTAAGTGCTAACAATGAGAAGACTATTATAAACCTTGTGCACCAATTATTAAATTTATCTTCACCAGAGCAATCAGTTGACTCTTTACAAACCTTTAGTTTTCAGCTTGAGTCACTGATAAATTCTTTCAGTAAAGAGGTGGATCACCCAACTACTGAGTGGATGACTAAAATTATCATCCAAAGAAAATTGTCTGGTGACACACTTAATAAATTACAGTATATGTATGCCAGAATGGTAATACCCTGTCAATGCAGGATATATTTACAGGTTTGCGCAATATGAACAATCATACAGCAGACCAAGCAATTAATGCTGAATCTGAATGCACCAAAACTGTACCTACGTCAGTTTCCTTACCTGAAACTCCTAAAGTGACACTGTCACCAGGTAACCAAGGTGCTAATAATCAATGTAACAACAATCAGTCAAATACTGATTCATCAGTGAGGCCTAAGAGTCCCACAGGTGCTCCTAAGAGACCTAATAGACCAAAGAGCACTCCCAAGAGCCTGTTAATGGTTCCCCAGAGTACACCAATTACTCACAAGAGAATAACTAACAAGCAAATGCAAACAGCCAAACCATCACAACCTGCAAATACTGTTTTACCTAAACCGGTAACTCCTAAACGATCTGTAGGATGGGGAATGTGCTTGTTTTGCAATCAAAAACATTCTCTGTACAAATGTACTAATTATCCTAATAGATACACAAGAGTCAGACGACTCAAACAGTTACACAAATGTACTAGGTGTCTCAAACCACATAATGTTAACAACTGTGACACCCCACTGAACACCTGCAATAGGTGTAGAAGGGGCAAGCATCATGCTGCACTGTGCAAATTAGTTAGGACAAATTATGTCAATCCTAGAATAGGAGGTAGAGAATCTACACCAGTACAGTGCTGCAAGGTGCGAGATGTGTACAGCGTAACTTCACAAGCATCTCAAGTGGATGCTGCTTTGCCTACTGCCCAACTTCAAGTGAAGAACAGAGGAGTCAAGATCACCATACGTGGACTATTTGATCAAGGTTCCCAGAGAACTTTCATTACTCAAAGGGCAGCAGAGGCACTTAATTTACAACCAATAGGACAGGTAAAATTAAACTTGTCAGGGTCCATGATAAATCGAGGAACTCATGAATACTCAGTAGTTCAACCGCTTGTACGACTAGGTAGTCATGCCAAGGCTGTCCAAGCCATTGTTGTAGATCAAATACCTTTAGACTTACATATTAAGGGTCTGGGGTACACAACACACTTCCTGCAGGAACGTGAAATTAATTTGGCTGACAACAAGTTAACGTCTGACCACCTTAACAATGTAGATGTACTAGTAGGAGCCGACTACTATTACTAGTTCATAACTGGACATGTTAAACGATTGGGAATGAATATGCTCCAATCTGCAGGAGGCTACTTACTTACTGGTAAAGTTCTGAATGTGAACAAGCCTAAACCTGCCAACAATAATAAATTAGTCAGCAGTAAATTAATTCTCCAGCAGCAAGCTAAAAGGAGAAACACAGCTGAGTAATAAACTCAGATTGAATGTAGTGCAATTGATACTCGCCGAGATGTTTCATAGCTCTCAGTGAAAACCAATGGTCCGTACTCAAACAAGTACAAGTCACAGCGACCAAACTATTGAATTCACTGCAGACCTAGAATTATTCTCGACAAGTAGTAATTGACCACACTCAGTCTTCCTAGTTAAATTGTAATGTTAGGCTAGAGAATCTAGTACTCCCTAGGTAATTAATAATGATAGGCTAGAGAATCTAGTATTCCCTAGGTAATTAATAATGTTAGGCTAGAGAATCTAGCACTCAATGCCACTGGCATTTCCTGAATTTAGTAATAAATTCACTAGGACCACTGGTCCACTATACTTGCGCTTAAAGGTTTGCCAAGAAAACCTTCTTAATACCATGTTTTCTGCACTAAGAGTTAGTGATAAATACTTGCATCCATTTGTTTGAGTTGTTTTGTTTCGTTTCTGCTTATTTAGTGTAGGAGCGCAGCACGAACAAACTTGCAAACTTACTAATACGTAAGCGAATTTACAGAAAACTAATATGTTTAATGCATTATCGTTAAACATCAGCATTGTTAATTAACATGCTTCATGAGTTCAACATAACTCACCCTGTTAACACTGTTAACGAGCTCACTGCAGCTCACCCTGTCAACACTGTTGACGAGTTCACTGTAACTCACCCTGTTAGCACTGCTAACGAGCTCACTGCAGCTCACCCTGTCAACACTGTTGACGAGTTCACTGTAACTCACCCTGTTAGCACTGCTAACGAGCTCACTGTAGCTCACCCTGTCAACACTGTTGACGAGTTCACTGCAACTCACCCTGTTAGCACTGCTAACGAGCTCACCCTGTCAACACTGTTGACGAGTTCACTGTAACTCACCTTGTTGGCACTGCTAACGAGCTCACTGTAGCTCACCCTGTCAACACTGTTGACGAGTTCACTGTAACTCACCCTGTTAGCACTGCTAACGAGCTCACTGTAGCTCAAAATGTTCACGAGTTCAATATAGCTCGACCTGTTAATGAGCTCAATACTGCTCACAATGTTAATTCGAGTACTTTGCTCACAATTAGCTTAGTCCCTTACTTAAGTAGGTTAGAAATTCAAACCATTTATTTAGGTAAGTTTAGGGACTTTAGTTAGTGTCAACTGAGTACTAGCCTAATCTGTACTCACCATTAATTACAGTTGACTATACTTATAGAGACTGATTTAATAACCTCAAATTCATGTAAAGGTGATTTCGTACTAACCAGTTTACAGTGTCAAGCCTATGAGCTGCCATTTAATTAGCTCATAAGTCAGAAGGACTAGGCTACTAATCTCACTGTCGACTCAGAATTTTCCTTGATTTTAATGAATAAACTTTCAGTTCTCTACCTTTCTATTATTTTAGCTAGTTAGCAAATTAGTTGTACCATGAGTCAGAATGACTACTGCACGGCAGTGCACATTAAATTCAATTTCCTCGTTTGAATTTGGGGTGATCGTGATGCTGCGTGATGTTATTGTCTGGTAACTCAATAGTTACAAGTCATAGCGACCCTAGACAGTCACCTTACTGTAGTGTCATAGTCTCCTTGATCTTAAGTGACTAATAATACTTTACTGTATAATCATACAATAGTGTTATCAGTTCTTAGGAACTTATTCTGAGTTTACCTACGATTCAGCAGCTACGTAATACACCAATACATGTCACTGCGACCCTAGTTGTTGAGTTTATTGTGAGCTTTAGAGTGTTCCTGATTACCGATAACTTAATCATTTAATGTTTCAATATTTAATACATGTTTCCACTAAGGGAAACTACAAGCCTATTACCACTCTGAACAAGAGTAATTCCTTTACATCCCACTTAGATAACTATGATGATGCTACGATGTGATATCACGTAACGAAACATTACACGTCACTATGACCCAGGATATCGCATCACTGTAGATTCTGTTAGTTTAAATTGGGAGAGTTGAATTCTATAAATATTGTGTAGGCTACAAGCAACATGTTTCATTTGACATGTAAATAGCAAGACTCAAGTTCTTGTAAGTCCTTGATAAATCCGGGATGTTCGTTATGTGTGTACTAACATACTAACATATTAACATACTAATGTACTAATCTTAATATCACTTCGGGATAGGTCAGTACAACACAGTACACTACGACCCTAGAATCCTCCCCCCGGAGTTATGTTGGATATTTCCAACACCGAATACAACACTGTTGTATTCTCATTACTTATTACTAACTATACTAATTATTGTAGTAAGTAAAATTAACAACACGTAGAATTCTCATGTACTAATAATTTCATCTGTGCAGTAGGCTAGAATTCTCACGTCACCTGACGCCAGTATTGCGTCAGATTTCCTTACAGTAAACACATTATATCCAATGTATGTGAGAATTAAATTCGATTCTCTATAACTAAGGCATTCTGTATGATAACTAATTGCAGATGAATTGACTTCCAACTAAAGGCCGAATAGAGCGTTGGAGTCATAGCGTCTATCTCGTAATAAAGTTAACGTCACCAGTGAATGCCATGGGGAGACATTAATTCCTCTCCCTTATATATTTACTATTCTTAAATTGGTAAATAACAATATTTTCCTCCTCTAAATAATAAACCCGTCCAGTCTTCAACGTTTCAAGCGTAAATGCGAGAAATATTAATGTTCGTGACAATAATTTGTTTTATGAACGCGGACGCGGCGTGGGTAGAGGAGGACCAACCCAGAACACGTGGAGAGCCGCTCAGAGGCAGACCTGCGCATACCGTACTCACAAGGAGACGCCATTGCCCAACCACTAGGGCAGACGTTATCCATCCTCAGATGAAAGTCGTCACTGTGAGGCGTGAATAACCTTGCAGATAATATCTTCAGCTAGTGCTGGTGTCAAATAAGGAACCTTTCAACCTGGTTCTTGACGACACGTGACCGGCCAGCGAAGCGCGCCACTATCCAGGATAGGCCTAGCCGGAGCCTGGGACGCGAAGCACGGCAATCTTAATACTTATACAGTGCCCACAGCTAAGTATATTCCTCTATGTGATGCATCGGGTAAAGAGTTTAGTAGTAGCTGGGTGATTGTCCGTTATGACGCACGATAACATCTAATAACAGGTGATTAAAATTTGTCACCTGTAACTCTCAATTTCTTGAATATATAGATTCAGTAGTTAAATTAGTTGCTACTGTAAATATTTGTCTTGCAGCACGTGAGAAGAATTCTCCATGCCGCCATCTCCCATGTTAATCCGTCCCATTCGTCAGCCGACCGAGTCCAGAGAATAAGAGGAAACTCCATGGCTTGTCTAAAGGAATCGTCATTAAGCTAAGATTTATTTTCTTTCATGATTCTATTGCAATTTCTTATGTGCAGAATTCCTCAGGATTAATATGTGGTTTACTGTAACTCTCATTACTATACTCATAATCTATGTTCCCATTTATGGTAATGATATCAGTTTCAATATAATTTTTATAGGATTAGATTATTATTAATTAAATTAGTGAACGAACCACACAAATTCCTGGACGTACTTACCTCCAGTAATAACCCCCCAATGTAGGTGCTTGAGGGTTTGATTCATTTAATAATACAGCCCATTAATTATTTCTATGATCATATTTTCTAGTATTTTATCCATAGTTACTGGTTTCATCTAGGAATTATCTAATGATCAGAAATTCTCAGTTTCTCTCTTTACTATAAAAGCGGGTGGTCCTTCGTAATTTAATTTACTACATTAATATTTAAATAATCAGATTCAAGCCCCAAATATCCCACACCACCATCTGCATCATGGTCCTCACCATACTAGGTCCACACCACCATCTGCATCATGGTCCTCACCATACCAGGTCCACACCACCAGCATCATGGTCCTCACCATACCAGGTCCACACCACCAGCATCACGGTCCTCACCATACTAGGTCCACACCACCAGCATCACGGTCCTCACCATACTAGGTCCACACCACCATCTGCATCATGGTCCTCACCATACCAGGTCCACACCACCACCAGCATCATGGTCCTCACCATACCAGGTCCACACCACCAGCATCACGGTCCTCACCATACCAGGTTCACACCACCACCAGCATCATGGTCCTCACCATACTAGGTCCACACCACCATCTGCAACATGGCCCTCGCCATACCAGGTCCACACCACCAGCATCATGGTCCTCACCATACCAGGTCCACACCACCATCTGCATCATGGTCCTCACCATACTAGGTCCACACCACCACCAGCATCATGGTCCTCACCATACTAGGTCCACACCACCACCAGCATCATGGTCCTCATCATACTAGGTCCACACCACTATCTGCATCATGGCCCTTGCTATACCAGATCCACACCACCTGCATCATGGTCCTCACTATACCAGGTCCACACCACCACCATCTGCATCATGGTCCTCACCATACTAGGTCCACACCACCATCTGCATCATGGCCCGCGCCATACCAGGTCCACACCACCTGCATCATGGTCCTCACCATCAACATCATGGTCCTCACCATACCAGGTCCACACCACCAGCATTATGGTCCTCACCATCAACATCATGGTCCTCACCATACCAGGTCCACACCACCATCTGCATCATGGCCCTCGCCATACCAGGTCCACACCACCTGCATCAATAATACGTCAGATAGAAATTGTTTCGCCTTGGTATTATATTTACTTTATAAATTTCCTCTATAAAAATGAAATGCCATTGCGCATTATGATCGTTTTATATTGAATATTGCATAAATACTTATGAGATTTAATAAAAAAAATATTTTAATGAGCCAGGTTTGGAAGGCTTTGGTTTTAAAATTATCACTTACAATTTTTTTTAATAATAATAAAATTATTAACATTGACAAAGATTTACTCCTGAAAAATATTGTCTTTTAAGACTTTTATGTGCTATAAAGTTGTTGAGATTTTCAGTACTTAGAGTACCAATCGGTTAAGTTTTCTTTTTCCATCACAAAGAAAATCTTTCTTTCTCCCACATGTTTCATCATTTGCACTAGATGCAGAGCAACCTTTGTGCAAGTCGTGGCTCAGTTCCCCAACGTCCAAACTATTGGACATTGCAAATTTCACTAAATGATGCGGTATCTTAGTTGCCCCCCCTCTAATTATAGAGATTTTTATCTCTAAATATTTGAGTGCCAAGAACGACTCTCGTGCAGGACCGCGTTCAGTTCCGGACGTTCAAGCTTTTTGGCTATAGTAAATTTCTCTAAATGCCCTGACCAACTGTTTTCGCCCTGTTTTTTCGTATCTCGCTCTGACCAACTGTTTTTGGCTCAATTGTAACCCATCCAGCCACAGTCTGCTGGATAGAGGGGCAGTGGGCCTGATAAAAAATCAAAAACAAAAAAACATATAAATTGTTACACTAGCGTTTTACATATGCTAGTTGTTTAATTTAGAAACTGCTACTAATGCGATGATGCAAGAGGAGCCAGTACACATCTATGGATCAACCAATAAAAGCAGCAGACTTCTAGATGTTACTACTGCTCAGCTTAGGCCCCCCACTGGATGGGCGGCGGTGCGCAGGAAAAACAAAAATTATGACACTAGCTCTCCACATATCCCAGTCTTGGTTTTAATTTAGAAACTGCACTTGCGGTCTTTCTCGTGCCCCATTGTTGATGTGTGACAATGACCATTGGATTTTTCAAAACTAGCTCATTAAGATTGCAAAAACTTGCTTTAGCTAAATAAATTGTGTAGGTTCTGACTCTGAGGCCCATTATGCATCGCTGCAGCCCTTTCCGCTATTGCCCGCAAGATGGGAATAGGGGCTGCATTAATAAATAAATTAAAACTAACATTCAATTATATATTCTCAAACTTATGCAAAACAAAAAAAACTTACAATCACATTTGCAAACTTGCACAAATTAATTTTGGCAATTTCGTTTACCCATTTGTTTGTTTGTTTTCTTGCTTGAGCCAAAATGAATTGTTGGGTTCATTGCCAGAGTCCATTACCCACCGTGGTAACCCTTCCCACTACCCGCCCCACAAGATGGGTATGGGATTCATAATAAATGAACTAAACTAGCATTCAATAATATTCTCAACAAACTTATGCAAACCCCATACAATTACATTAGCAAGCTAACACAAATTCATTGAGCAAGTTTAACTATTCGCATACTTTGCATCATTATATAATGGAATACGAAAAGAAAATTCGCAGAATTCAGAGATAACACCATCAGTGGAGTCCAAGAAATACCCAAGTACTTCATTCATAATGATGCGCTGCCAGGAATCTTAGCAAAGTAACCAAAACATTTGCTTACTGTAGGTGAAGGATGCACATGACTCTCCGGTTAGGCGGTTGTGGAGTGAGACCTGCAACTGCGGACTGGCCATAGATGTAAAAGTGCCTTGCATAGAGACCGTTGCATGCCTCTTGTTGAATCACTTAGGGTGCATATATGTGTGTATGTATGTAGCAGTGACAATCGCGTAACGAGCTTTCAAGAGATTGTCAGCTAAACAATATGTAGGGTTCAGTTTCCAAACCAATTATGCGGCTCTTGAACCCTTTTCCCCCGCTACATGCGGGAGATCCCTTTTATACAACATCCCCAAGACCATTTCATAAGAGTTAGTGCTGCACCCCTCCAGGTAATTTCATCAAATTAAAGACAATTTCTACCAATTTTACCTAAATTTTGTTGTGTATGGCACAACCAAAAGCCCAATTTCCCAAAGCTTAAAAAAAACAGGCCAAGCTAAATTTATTTAAACTTACTCCAGTTTAAAGACAAGTCCACCAAAAGTTATCTCCAATTATAAACAAAAAACTAAAACTGAATTTAAATGTAACTAATCAGGGGCTACACATAAGGGGCATAACTGGCAATCCCCTCACAGTGTTCAAGAGAGAACTGGATAAGCACCTTCAAAGGATACCTGATCAACCAGGCTGTGACTCATACGTCAGGCTGCGAGCAGCTGCGTCCAACAGCCTGGTTGATCAGTCTGGCAACCAGGAGGCCTGGTCGACGACTGGGCCGCGGGGACGCTAAGCCCCGAAAGCACCTCAAGGTAATCATATAAGAACCAAAGGTAAATTTCACTGTCCCTCCTCCCCCCCCCCCCCCAACTAAACCCCTACCCCCCCCCAGGAATAGGCCTGATTTGTTCAAGCCAAAGCCCAATTCACCCGAGTTTTCTCTATCTCATCTAAAAATAACGTTCATTTCCAATGCCCAGTATCCAGCCACTACATATTCCCCATTCCCAAGACCATTTCATAGTGTTAGAGCTGTGGCCATCTATCTAATTTCATTCCAACTAATGACAATTCCCTATTAAATATAGGGAAAAATATGTCAAATCATATCACAGCCAAAGCCTATTTCACCCACGTTTCACCTATCCCATACAAATTTAATGTGCATTTCAATATCCAATATCCAGTTGCCCCATGTCACGCCCTATTCCCAAGACTATTTCATAATAATAGTGCATTGTCCTTCCAGCTATTTCCAAATATCCAGATGTGCTTATATATCATCACTCCTAGGAAACCTGTCCTATCCTAATGCAGCCAAGGCCAAATTTAGCCAAATGTATCCCAATTTACGACATTTTCCACCTAATTTATGACAATTTATCTGAATTTAATCCAATTTCCACCTAATTTTGCCCCATTTTATCCTAATTTAATCCAATTTCCACTAAATTTACCCGAATTTGTCCGTTTCATAGCGTAACCAAAGCATAATTTGACCAAGATTCACCTATCCCATATAAATTTAATGAGCATTTTCAATATCTAATATCCAGGTGTCCTATGTCACGCTCTATTCCCAAGACCATTTCATAGTAAAAGCGCAGTGTCCATCCAGCTATTTCCAAATATCCAGATGTGTTTACATATCTTCAATCCTACGAAACCAGACCAAACCTAACACACAGCTAAGGCCAAATTTATCCCAATTTAATCCAATTTCCACCTAATTTGATCCAATTCCCGCCAAATTTACCCGAGTTTACCATTTCATAGCACAACCAAAGCCCAAATTTGACCAAGTTTCACCTATCCCAATTAAATTTAATGCGCATCTTCAATATCTGGTCGCCGAAAGGGATGTTTTTGCATCAACCCAACTGCACTTGCCCATACCTCTGATACCAAGATCTTGGTTCCATATATGTTATCTTATTCTTGGGACACAGCCAACCCATCCCAACCTAACCTCTATTAACTATGGAATTAATGGCCATTTTTCTCTACATCTGTTCAAACACAACCCACCCTCATATAAATGGATTTGAACTCCATTTGTACACATGTTCTTAGGAAACATGATAAGATTCGCCATATCTCAATTACTAAATAATCAAATTTTCCTTAACCTAGCCTATAACCCCCCCCCCCCTTCAAATGGGACAAATTTGTGTTAAATTTGGGTTATATTAGGCTAATATGAAAATATATTCCTACTTTAATTCTTTAATATCCATGATTTGCCAGAATTTCGTTTGATGAGGACCGTGATGCTGGTGGTGTGGACCTGGTATGGTGAGGACCGTGATGCTGGTGGTGTGGACCTGGTATGGTGAGGACCCTGATGCCGGTGGTGTGGACCTGGTATGGTGAGGATCATGATGCTGGTGGTGTGGACCTGGTATGGTGAGGACCATGATGCTGGTGGTGTGGACCTGGTATGGTGAGGACCCTGATGCCGGTGGTGTGGACCTGGTATGGTGAGGATCATGATATAGGTAGTAAGGACCTGGTATGGTGAGGAACGTGATGCTGGCGGTGTGGACCTGGTATGGTGAGGACCATGATGCTGGTAGTGTGGACCGAGTATAGTGAGCACCATGATGCTGGGGGTGGTGTGGAACTGGTGTGGTGAGGACCGTGATGCTGGTGGTGTAGACAAGGTATGGTGAGGACCATGATACTGGTGGTCCTCACCATACCAGGTCCACACCACCAGAATAACGGTCCTCACCATACTAGGTCCACACCACCAGTATCATGGGCCTCACCATACCAGGTCCACACCACCACCAGCATCATGGTCCTTACCTTACCAGGTCCACACCACCAGCAGCATCATGGTCCTCACCATCAACATCATGGTCCTCACCATACCAGGTCCACACCACCAGCATCATGGTCCTCACCGTACCAGGTCCACACCACCAGCATCACGGTCCTCACCATACAGGTCCACACCACCACCAGCATCATGGTCCTCGCCATACCAGGTCCACACCACCAGCATCATGGTCCTCGCTATACCTGGTCCACACCACCAGCATCACGGTCCTCACCATACAAGGTCTACACCACTAGCATCAAGATCCTCACCATACCAGGTCCTCACCACCAGCATCATGGTCCTCACCACACTAGGTCAACACCACCAGCATCACGGTCTTCACCATACCAGGTCCACACCACCACCTGCATCACGGTCCTCACCATCCCAGGTCCACACTACCACCAGTATCATGGTTCTCACCATACCAGGTCCACACCACCAGCATCATGGTCCTCACTATACTTGGTCTACACCACCAACATCATGGCACTCACCATACAAGGTCTACACCACCAGCATCACGGACCTCACCATACCAGGTCCACAACACCAGCATCACGGTCCTCACCATACCTGGTCTACACCACCAGTATCATGGTCCTCACTATACCAGATCCACACTACCACCAGTATCATGGTTTTCACCATACCAGGTCCACACCACTAGCATCACGGTCCACACCATACCTGGTTTACACCACCAGCATCATGGTCCTCACTATACCAGGTCCACACTACCACCAGTATCATGGTTTTCACCATACCAGGTCCACACCACCAGCATCATGGTCCTCACTATACCTGGTCTACACCACCAGCATCACGGCACTCATTATACAAGGTCTACACCACCAGCATCACGGACCTCACCATACCAGGTCCACACCACCAGCATCACGGTCCTCACCATACCTGGTCTACACCACCAGCATCATGGTCCTCACTATACCAGGTCTACACTACAACCAGTATCATGGTTTTCACCATACCAGGTCCACACCACCAGCATCACGGTCCACACCATACCTGGTCTACACCACCAGCATCATGGTCCTCACTATACCAGGTCCACACTACCACCAGTATCATGGTTCTCACCATACCAAGTCCACACAACCAGCATCATGGTCCTCACCATACCAGGTCCACACCACCACCAGCTTCATGGTCCTTACCATAAAAGGTCCACACCACCACCATCATGGTCCTCATTATACCTGGTCTATACCACCAGCATCACGATCCTCACTATACCAGGTCTACACTACCAGCATCACGGTGCTCACCATACCAGGTCTACACCACCAGCATCATGGTCCTCACCATACCTGGTCCACACCACCAGCATCATGGTCCTCACCATACCTGGTCCACACCATCAGCATCACGGTCCTCACCATACCAGGTCCACACCACCTGCATCACGGTCCTCATTATACCTGGTCTACACCACCAGCATTATGGTCCTCACTATACCAGGTCCACACCACTAGCATCATGGTCCACACCATACCAGGTACACACCACCACCAGCATCATGGTCCTCACCATACCAGGTCCACACCACCCGCATCACGGTCCCCACTATACCGGGTCCACACCACCAGCTTCACGGTCCTCACCATACCAGGTCTACACCACAAGCATCACGGTCCTCACCATACCTCGTCCAAACCACCAGCATAATGGTCCTCACCATACCTGGTCTACACAACCAGCGTCACTGTCCTCACCATACCAGGTCCACACCACCAGCATCATGGTCCTCACCACACCTGGTCTATACCACCAGCATCACGGTCCTCACCATATCAGGTCCACACGAACAGCATCATGGTCCTCACCATACCAGGTCCACACCACCACCAGCATCACGGTCCTCACCATACCAGGTCCACACCACCAGCATCACGGTCCTCACCATACCAGGTCTACACCACCAGCATCACGGTCCTCACTAACCCAGGTCTACACCACCAGCATCATGGTCCTCACCATACCAGGTCTACACCACCAGCATCATGGTCCTCACCATACCAGGTCCACACCACCAGCATCATGGTCCTCACCATACCAGGTCCACACCATCTGCTTCACGGTTCTCAGAATACCAGATCCACACCACCATCAACATCATGGTACTCACCATACCACATCAACATCACCAGCATCACGGTCCTCACCATACAAGGTCTACAGCACCAGCATCACGGTCCTCACCATACAAGGTCTACACCACCAGCATCACGATCCTCACCATACCAGGTCCTCACCACCAGCATCATGGTCCTTACCATACCAGGTCCACACCATTACCATCATCATAGTCCTCACCATACCAGGTCCACACCACCACCTGCATCACGGTCCTCACCATCCCAGGTTTACACTACCACCAGTATCATGGTTCTCACCATACTAGGTCCACTCCACCAGCATCATGGTCCTCACTAAACCTGGTCTACACCACAAGCATCACGGCCCTCACCATACAAGGTCTACACCACCAGCATCACAGACCTCACCATACCAGGGCCACACCACCAGCATCACGGTCCTCACCATACCTGGTCTACACAACCAGCATCATGGTCTTCACTATACCAGGTCCACACTACCACCAGTATCATGGTTTTCGCCATACCAGGTCCACACCACAAGCATCACGGTCCTCACCATACCTGGTCTACACCACCAGTATCATGGTCCTCACTATACCAGATCAACACTACCACCAGTATCATGGTTTTCACCATACCAGGTCCACACCACTAGCATCACGGTCCACACCATACCTGGTTTACACCACCAGCATCATGGTCCTCACTATACCAGGTCCATACTACCACCAGTATCATGGTTTTCACCATACCAGGTCCACACCACCAGCATCATGGTCCTCACTATACCTGGTCTACACCACCAGCATCACGGCACTCACCATACAAGGTCTACACCACCAGCATCACGGACCTCACCATACCAGGTCCACACCACCAGCATCACGGTCCTCACCATACCTGGTCTACACCACCAGCATCATGGTCCTCACTATACCAGGTCCACACTACAACCAGTATCATGGTTTTCACCATACCAGGTCCACACCACCAGCATCACGGTCCACACCATACCTGGTCTACACCACCAGCATCATGGTCCTCACTATACCAGGTCCACACTACCACCAGTATCATGGTTCTCACCATACCAAGTCCACACAACCAGCATCATGGTCCTCACCATACCAGGTCCACACCACCACCAGCTTCATGGTCCTTACCATAAAAGGTCCACACCACCACCATCATGGTCCTCATTATACCTGGTCTATACCACCAGCATCACGATCGGTGTGGACCTGGTATGGTGAGGACCGTGATGCTGGTGGTGTGGACCTGGTATGGTGAGGACCCTGATGCCGGTGGTGTGGACCTGGTATGGTGAGGATCATGATGCTGGTGGTGTGGTCTACACCACCAGGTCTACACTACCAGCATCACGGTGCTCACCATACCAGGTCTACACCACCAGCATCATGGTCCTCACCATACCTGGTCCACACCACCAGCATCATGGTCCTCACCATACCTGGTCCACACCACCAGCATCACGGTCCTCACCATACCAGGTCCACACCACCTGCATCACGGTCCTCATTATACCTGGTCTACACCACCAGCATTATGGTCCTCACTATACCAGGTCCACACCACTAGCATCATGGTCCACACCATACCAGGTACACACCACCACCAGCATCATGGTCCTCACCATACCAGGTCCACACCACCCGCATCACGGTCCCCACTATACCGGGTCCACACCACCAGCTTCACGGTCCTCACCATACCAGGTCTACACCACAAGCATCACGGTCCTCACCATACCTCGTCCAAACCACCAGCATAATGGTCCTCACCATACCTGGTCTACACAACCAGCGTCACTGTCCTCACCATACCAGGTCCACACCACCAGCATCATGGTCCTCACCACACCTGGTCTATACCACCAGCATCACGGTCCTCACCATATCAGGTCCACACGAACAGCATCATGGTCCTCACCATACCAGGTCCACACCACCACCAGCATCACGGTCCTCACCATACCAGGTCCACACCACCAGCATCACGGTCCTCACCATACCAGGTCTACACCACCAGCATCACGGTCCTCACTATCCCAGGTCTACACCACCAGCATCATGGTCCTCACCATACCAGGTCTACACCACCAGCATCATGGTCCTCACCATACCAGGTCCACACCACCAGCATCATGGTCCTCACCATACCAGGTCCACACCATCTGCTTCACGGTTCTCAGAATACCAGATCCACACCACCATCAACATCATGGTACTCACCATACCACATCAACATCACCAGCATCACGGTCCTCACCATACAAGGTCTACACCACCAGCATCACGGTCCTCACCATACAAGGTCTACACCACCAGCATCACGATCCTCACCATACCAGGTCCTCACCACCAGCATCATGGTCCTCACCATACCAGGACCACACCATTACCATCATCATAGTCCTCACCATACCAGGTCCACACCACCACCTGCATCACGGTCCTCACCATCCCAGGTTTACACTACCACCAGTATCATGGTTCTCACCATACTAGGTCCACTCCACCAGCATCATGGTCCTCACTAAACCTGGTCTACACCACAAGCATCACGGCCCTCACCATACTAGGTCTACACCACCAGCATCACAGACCTCACCATACCAGGGCCACACCACCAGCATCACGGTCCTCACCATACCTGGTCTACACAACCAGCATCATGGTCTTCACTATACCAGGTCCACACTACCACCAGTATCATGGTTTTCGCCATACCAGGTCCACACCACAAGCATCACGGTCCTCACCATACCTGGTCTACACCACCAGTATCATGGTCCTCACTATACCAGATCCACACTACCACCAGTATCATGGTTTTCACCATACCAGGTCCACACCACTAGCATCACGGTCCACACCATACCTGGTTTACACCACCAGCATCATGGTCCTCACTATACCAGGTCCACACTACCACCAGTATCATGGTTTTCACCATACCAGGTCCACACCACCAGCATCATGGTCCTCACTATACCTGGTCTACACCACCAGCATCACGGCACTCACCATACAAGGTCTACACCACCAGCATCACGGACCTCACCATACCAGGTCCACACCACCAGCATCACGGTCCTCACCATACCTGGTCTACACCACCAGCATCATGGTCCTCACTGTACCAGGTCCACACTACAACCAGTATCCTGGTTTTCACCATACCAGGTCCACACCACCATCATCAAGGTCCACACCATACCTGGTCTACACCACCAGCATCATGGTCCTCACTATACCAGGTCCACACTACCACCAGTATCATGGTTCTCACCATACCAAGTCCACACAACCAGCATCATGGTCCTCACCATACCAGGTCCACACCACCACCAGCTTCATGGTCCTTACCATAAAAGGTCCACACCACCACCATCATGGTCCTCATTATACCTGGTCTATACCACCAGCATCACGATCCTCACTATACCAGGTCTACACTACCAGCATCACGGTGCTCACCATACCAGATCTACACGACCAGCATCATGGTCCTCACCATACCTGGTCCACACCACCAGCATCATGGTCCTCACCATACCTGGTCCACACCACCAGGATCACGGTCCTCACCATACCAGGTCCACACCACCTGCATCACGGTCCTCATTATACCTGGTCTACACCACCAGCATTATGGTCCTCACTATACCAGGTCCACACCACTAGCATCATGGTCCACACCATACCAGGTACACACCACCACCAGCATCATGGTCCTCACCATACCAGGTCCACACCACCCGCATCACGGTCCCCACTATACCGGGTCCACACCACCAGCTTCACGGTCCTCACCATACCAGGTCTACACCACAAGCATCACGGTCCTCACCATACCTCGTCCAAACCACCAGCATAATGGTCCTCACCATACCTGGTCTACACAACCAGCGTCACTGTCCTCACCATACCAGGTCCACACCACCAGCATCATGGTCCTCACCACACCTGGTCTATACCACCAGCATCACGGTCCTCACCATATCAGGTCCACACGAACAGCATCATGGTCCTCACCATACCAGGTCCACACCACCACCAGCATCACGGTCCCCACCATACAAGGTACACACCACCACCAGCATCATGGTCCTCACCATACCAGGTCTACACCACCAGCATCATGGTCCTCACCATACCAGGTCCACACCACCAGCATCATGGTCCTCACCATACCAGGTCCACACCATCTGCTTCACGGTTCTCAGAATACCAGATCCACACCACCATCAACATCATGGTACTCACCATACCACATCAACATCACCAGCATCACGGTCCTCACCATACAAGGTCTACACCACCAGCATCACGGTCCTCACCATACAAGGTCTACACCACCAGCATCACGATCCTCACCATACCAGGTCCTCACCACCAGCATCATGGTCCTCACCATACCAGGTCCACACCATTACCATCATCATAGTCCTCACCATACCAGGTCCACACCACCACCTGCATCACGGTCCTCACCATCCCAGGTTTACACTACCACCAGTATCATGGTTCTCACCATACTAGGTCCACTCCACCAGCATCATGGTCCTCACTAAACCTGGTCTACACCACAAGCATCACGGCCCTCACCATACAAGGTCTACACCACCAGCATCACAGACCTCACCATACCAGGGCCACACCACCAGCATCACGGTCCTCACCATACCTGGTCTACACAACCAGCATCATGGTCTTCACTATACCAGGTCCACACTACCACCAGTATCATGGTTTTCGCCATACCAGGTCCACACCACAAGCATCACGGTCCTCACCATACCTGGTCTACACCACCAGCATCACGGTCCTCACCATACCAGGTCCACACTACCACCAGTATCATGGTTCTCACCATACCAGGTCCACACCACCAGCATCATGGTCCTCACCATACCAGGTCCACACCACCACAATCATGGTCATCATTATACCTGGTCTACACCACCAGCATCACGGTCCTCACTATACCAGGTCTGCACCACCAGCATCACGGTGCTCACCATACCAGGTCTACACCACCAGCATCATGGTCCTCACCATACCTTGTCCACACCACCAGCATCATGGTCCTCACCATACCTGGTTCACACTCCCTGCATCACTGTCGTCATTATACCGGGTCTACACAACCAGCATTATGGTCCTCACTATACCAGGTCCACACCACTAGCATCATGGTCCTCACCATACCAGGTCCACACCACCTCCATCACGGTCCTCACTATACCGGGTCCACACCACTAGCGTCACGGTCCTCACCATACAAGGTCTACACCACCAGCATCACGATCCTCACCATACCTGGTCCACACCACCAGCATCATGGTCCTCACCATACCTGGTCTACGCAACCAGCGTCACGGTCCTCACAATACCAGGTCCACACCACCAGCATCATGGTCCTCACCATACCTGGTCCACACCACCAGCATCACGGTCCTCACCATACCAGGTTCACACCACCAGCATCATGGTCCTCACCATACCAGGTCAACACCACTAGCATCATGGTCCTCACCATACCAAGTCCACACCACCACCAGCATCATGGTCCTCACCATACCAGGTCCACACCACCAGTATCACGGTCATCACCATACATGGTCTACACCACCAGCATCATGGTCCTCACTATACCAGGTACACACTACCACCAGTATCATGGTTTTCACCATACCAGGTCCACACCACCAGCATCACGGTCCACACCATACCTGGTCTACACCACCAGCATCATGGTCCTCACTATACCAGGTCCACACTACCACCAGTATCATGGTTCTCACCATACCAAGTCCACACCACCAGCATCATGGTCCTCACCATACCAGGTCCACACCACCACCAGCATCACGGTGCTCACCATACCAGGTCTACACCACCAGCATCATGGTCCTCACCATACCTGGTCCACACCACCAGTATCATGGTTCTCACCATACCAGGTCCACACCACCAGCATCATGGTCCTCTCTAAACCTGGTCTACACCACCAGCATCACGGCCCTCACCATACAAGGTCTACACCACCAGCATCACGGACCTCACCATACCAGGGCCACACCACCAGCATCACGGTCCTCACCATACCAGGTCCACACCACCAGCATCATGGTCTTCAGTATACCAGGTCCCCTCTACCACCATTATCATGGTTCTCACCATACCAGGTCCACACCACCAGCATCATGGTCCTCACCATACCAGGTCCACACCACCACAATCATGGTCCTCATTATACCTGGTCTACACCACCAGCATCACGGTGCTCACCATACCAGGTCTACACCACCAGCATCATGGTTCTCACCATAACTGGTCCACACCACCAGCATCATGGTCCTCACCATACCTTGTCCACACCACCAGCACCACGGTGCTCACCATACCAGGTCTACACCACCAGCATCATGGTCCTCACCAAACCTGGTCCACACCACCAGCATCATGGTCCTCACCATACCAGGTCCACACCACCAGCATCATGGTCCTCATAATACCTGGTCCACACCACCTGCATCACTGTCCTCATTATACCTGGTCTACACCACCAGCGTTATGGTCCTCACTATACCAGGTCCACACCACTAGCAACATGGTCCTCACCATACCAGGTCCACACCACCACAATCATGGTCATCATTATACCTGGTCTACACCAGCATCACGGTCCTCACTATACCAGGTCTGCACCACCAGCATCACGGTGCTCACCATACCAGGTCTACACCACCAGCATCATGGTCCTCACCATACCTGGTCCACACCACCAGCATCATGGTCCTCACCATACCTTGTCCACACCACCAGCACCACGGTGCTCACCATACCAGGTCTACACCACCAGCATCATGGTCCTCACCATACCAGGTCTACACCACCAGCATCACGGTCCTCACCAAACCTGGTCCACACCACCAGCATCATGGTCCTCACCATACCTGGTTCACACTCCCTGCATCACTGTCGTCATTATACCGGGTCTACACAACCAGCATTATGGTCCTCACTATACCAGGTCCACACCACTAGCATCATGGTCCTCACCATACCAGGTCCACACCACCTCCATCACGGTCCTCACTATACCGGGTCCACACCACTAGCGTCACGGTCCTCACCATACAAGGTCTACACCACCAGCATCACGATCCTCACCATACCTGGTCCACACCACCAGCATCATGGTCCTCACCATACCTGGTCTACGCAACCAGCGTCACGGTCCTCACAATACCAGGTCCACACCACCAGCATCATGGTCCTCACCATACCTGGTCCACACCACCAGCATCACGGTCCTCACCATACCAGGTTCACACCACCAGCATCATGGTCCTCACCATACCAGGTCAACACCACTAGCATCATGGTCCTCACCATACCAAGTCCACACCACCACCAGCATCATGGTCCTCACCATACCAGGTCCACACCACCAGCATCACGGTCCTCACCATACCTGGTCTACACCACCAGCATCATGGTCCTCACTATACCAGGTACACACTACCACCAGTATCATGGTTTTCACCATACCAGGTCCACACCACCAGCATCACGGTCCACACCATACCTGGTCTACACCACCAGCATCATGGTCCTCACTATACCAGGTCCACACTACCACCAGTATCATGGTTCTCACCATACCAAGTCCACACCACCAGCATCATGGTCCTCACCATACCAGGTCCACACCACCACCAGCATCACGGTGCTCATCATACCAGGTCTACACCACCAGCATCATGGTCCTCACCATACCTGGTCCACACCACCAGTATCATGGTTCTCACCATACCAGGTCCACACCACCAGCATCATGGTCCTCTCTAAACCTGGTCTACACCACCAGCATCACGGCCCTCACCATACAAGGTCTACACCACCAGCATCACGGACCTCACCATACCAGGGCCACACCACCAGCATCACGGTCCTCACCATACCAGGTCCACACCACCAGCATCATGGTCTTCAGTATACCAGGTCCCCTCTACCACCATTATCATGGTTCTCACCATACCAGGTCCACACCACCAGCATCATGGTCCTCACCATACCAGGTCCACACCACCACAATCATGGTCCTCATTATACCTGGTCTACACCACCAGCATCACGGTCCTCACTATACCAGGTCTACACCACCAGCATCACGGTGCTCACCATACCAGGTCTACACCACCAGCATCATGGTTCTCACCATAACTGGTCCACACCACCAGCATCATGGTCCTCACCATACCTTGTCCACACCACCAGCATCACGGTGCTCACCATACCAGGTCTACACCACCAGCATCATGGTCCTCACCAAACCTGGTCCACACCACCAGCATCATGGTCCTCACCACCAGCATCATGGTCCTCACCATACCTGGTCCACACCACCTGCATCACTGTCCTCATTATACCTGGTCTACACCACCAGCGTTATGGTCCTCACTATACCAGGTCCACACCACTAGCAACATGGTCCTCACCATACCAGGTCCACACCACCTGCATCACGGTCCTCACTATACCGGGTCCACACCACCAGCATCACGGTCCTCACCATACAAGGTCTGTCGGAAAATCCGACACCATTTAATATCATACAGACAGATAATAATTGCTGCTGTATTACCAACAAGTTACCCATAGAAAACGTAACTTGTAGTGGAATTACCGTCTATAGAAAACGGGATATCATCACCACATACTATTATATTCTCCACCTATTATGGTGGGAATTATTCTTAAATACATTAGTCTTTGGACTTTACCATCATAAAAACATCTTATGTAAATTAACTTAATTATCAATATTAAAGTAGAGTAAATGTGACCCTTCTATCACTTTCTGTCATGTGGACAATGTAAGCCAGGCGTCAGGGGGAAGGAGGGCAGCCATTGTTGTGTCACCTCCGAGACGTGTGGAGCAAATTCGGCTCCTATCATATCTGGACAATGTCGGCCAGTAGCGTCAATAGTATGGAGTGCTAGACATTGCCATGGTTTATACTAGACCAGAGGCTCACACGGGAGCAAATTCGGCTCCTGTTAATTTTACTTGGACGTAGTGTTATGGAAACCAAAGGTGTACCATTATCACACGCTGTCAACAAAACAAGTTAAGTGTTCTTTCCGAAACCCGTTTATCTTTCATTTATGGCCATTAATGTCATTATACAGGGTGAAGCGGTTAGAGCACAAGGCAGCCTCAAACTAAAGGTAATTAAGCCAGGTCTTCATGTTCCATGTATAGTGTTTTCTCTGATACAGCTTGTCATATATAGAACCTGGCTTCACAGCTAGCGCCCTTTTGACAGGTCAAGACGAGGAAGCAAGGCTTTGTACATCAGTTACCTGGGTGATGGAAGCTACCTCAAAGAGGATAATTTGGTGTCTACACCCTAGTTATACCTGGTGGACTAAAGCTTGCTGTACTATAAGATAAGGAACCTTTTCAATGTATGTAGTTAATACTGTAGTTTGATTGGCTGCATATATATTCATTTAATAAACCCCCCTAATGTGTAGAGGATCGATTTGTGAGATTATGAGATTATTGCAGAAATACAGTCCACTTATCATTATAAAAATTGCTATCGAAGTATATAAATTAACGTAAATATAAATTCATATAAATCAAATAAATATAATTCTCACAGGTCGGTTCCCACATTATTTGGTCCTTCGAACCGGATTATTTGATCCTTTGAACCCACATTTGGTCATCTTAGTACCGGATGAACCAGTTAACCAGTGGATTTATTAAATATCTAGTGCAGTGTGATTTAAACAAAGCCAGTCAAGATGGCGGCGTTGCCTCGAATGAGTTCACGAGCCCCGCTCAGTTCAGATCTGCCTCATCAGCGGTTTCAGGGACACCCACAGATATTTGGTGGCGTGTTATTCCGTGAAATGACAGCGCTAATATAGAAGCCAGCCAAATTAGTGACTGTGTCGCGAGATTGTTCACGGATTTCGTGGTGTTACATTTCGCGAGAGATTATCTACGAATTTTGTGGAGTTTATTTCGCGAGGTCACTAATAATATTTAATACTTCTAGATAATATTAGAAGTTTCATAGAGGCTAATTAAGAGGCTATTATCAATAATTGTGTATATTATTTCTCCAAAATAGAGAATTATTTAATATATATTGTACTAGTGATCACAGTATAATATTTACTAATTGCCAACCCACAACAGGGTAGGATATTTACCATTGACTAGTTGAACTATTATTGTTCATCCTAGTCCCATTATTACCATAGTCAGTTGTACTATATTGAATAACCTAACACCATTAATGAATGGTGCAGACCCTATTTTGGGTGTAATTTTTATCAACTCGAATTGAGTTGTATATATAATAATTTACTTATGATCATTACACCTTTGAGTGATTAATTAGTGTCTCTACCATCCTAGGGTGATATAGAAGAGCTAACCTAAAGGTACTTCCAGTGACACTGGTTTATCACTCAAATCATTAGTGTGTATGATTGTATATATATAATGTGTATTAATTTTAAGTGCTAACCTCTAGTAGAGGTAGGATTATTGCCTAGTGAGTGCAGAATTTACCCTAGGCTACCATCAGTGCTTGTTCAGTATTATGAGCAGCCCAAGTACAAGCCCCACAAGGCTTTACCAACTAGCTAGTATGGATAATGCTGGCAATGAGAAAACTGTCATACATCTAGTACTACAATTGCTGGATTTACCTCAACCTGATCAGACTGCTGACTCATTACAATCCTTCAGCATGGAGTTTGAGTCACTACTAAGAATATTCAGTCTTAAGGTTGATATAACTACTAGTGAATGGATGACCAAAGTAGTCCTTCAACGAAAATTGTCCAGCGATATACTAGATGAATTATATGCACATCAACATAACACCATCCTGACAGTACAGGACATCACTGAAGGTTTACATTCCATCATAAACAAACGACGAGCAAATGAGGAAGTTAAAGCCTCTTACAAGTCTTCAGAAATAGAAAATAAGAGTCAATTAAAGGGTAAAACAACTACCCCAAATAAACATCAGTCAATTACTCAAACATCAATTTGCAGAAAATCTGACAATGCAGCAGCATCCTCCAAGCCTACTGTTACTAGTTCACCCAAACCGGTAACTTCCAAACGTGCAGTAGGCTGGGGGACATGTATGTTCTGCAAAAAGAAACATTCAACATACTGTTGTGCTAATTATCCAACCAGAGACACTCGTATGGAGCGACTCCAGGAATTAGGGAGATGTGCAAGGTGTCTCAAGTCACACAACATAGACTATTGTGATACCCAATTCAACACCTGCAACAGGTGTAGAAGAGGTAGGCACCATGCAGCACTGTGCAAATATACGAAATTAACGTATTCAAGACCCAAGGTGGAAGATAGCATTCCCACCACAGTACAGTACTGCAAGGTGCAACAAACAAAGAGTGTCCATTCGGCAAAGTCTAAAGGCAATACGACTTTGCCTACTGCCCAAATTACCATCCTGAATAAGAGGGCCAAGGTCCATACCCGTGGGTTGTTTGACCAAGGATCCCAAAGAACATATGTCACTAAAAAGCTAGCAGATGAACTACAATTAAGGCCTGTAGCCCAGATGTCATTCAACATCTCAGGGTTTGTAACAGATGCAGGACCTCAAGTCTACCAGGTGGTACAACCATCAGTACGTTTAGGCAGGTACGTCTGTCGAGTACAAGCCATTGTGGTGGACAAAATACCAGTAGACCTACAAGTTCAAGGTCTGAGAGCAACAGCCAAATTCCTGAGAAATAGAGGAATAAAATTGGCAGATAATATTAAGTCTGATCACCTCACCGACTTCGGTCTCCTTGTAGGGACAGACTATTGTCATCGATTCATCGGTAGCCCTACTAAATATCAGGGTATAACCATGTTAAACTCTGCAGGAGGTAAATTACTCTCAGGCCCAGTATCAAGCCTGAGGAGACCTATGCCTGCAGATAAACAATACCAATAGAAATCTAAATTTGTCAGCTGATTATATTTCTCCAGTAGCATTATACTAAGGAGATTACAGCTGACTATACCAACAGAGGTTGATGTTAGTATCATCATTTAAAGCTGAAGATGAGTTCATGAGGCCTCAGTGGCAAATCAGTGAACAGTAGCCTAAAACAGCTACAAGTCACTGCGACCAATGTCACTGAACCCACTGCAGTCTCAGAACCATACTTTACTTTAATGATGAGCTATTCAATCTTCTGAATCAATTAACTAAATTAAACCCCAATAAATCTGATGACTGATTTGATACATTTATTATTTAATCAAGATGTATTCCATGGGCCTCAGTGTTTATATATCAGTGACTAGTTACCTGAACAAACTTCAAGTTATATCTAATGTCACTGATCTCACTGCAGTCCCTGAATCATACTTGACTGTAGTACTTGATCGCATTCAGTCTTCTGGGTTAAATAATATGTAATTAGGCTTGAATATTAGCCTTTCAAGAGTTAACAGGGAAATGAAATCGCATTAGACTTCTAACCCCTGCAACTCTAGTACGGGACATCCGTCCTGTACGAACAGACGCACAAATGTGTAATTACTAACTACTAACATCAAATTAATCTAATAATTCGAAGGAGGAGTATCGGTGTTCGTCTGTTCTAAATAGGACTTCGACCCGTGAGCAGACCCTGGGGAATTATGTCGGAAAATCCGATACCATTTAATATCATACAGACAGATAATAATTGCTGCTGTATTACCAACAAGTTACCCATAGAAAACGTAACTTGTAGTGGAATTACTGTCTATAGAAAATGGGATATCATCACCACATACTATTATATTCTCCACCTATTATGGTGGGAATTATTCTTAAATACATTAGTCTTTGGACTTTACCATCATAAAAACATCTTATATAAATTAACTTAATTATCAATATTAAAGTAGAGTAAATGTGACCCTTCTATCACTTTCTGTCATGTGGACAATGTAAGCCAGGCATCAGGGGGAAGGAGGGCAGCCATTGTTGTGTCACCTCCGAGACGTGTGGAGCAAATTCAGCTCCTATCATATCTGGACAATGTCGGCTAGTAGCGTCAATAGTATGGAGTGTTAGACATTGCCATGGTTTATACTAGACCAGAGGCTCACACGGGAGCAAATTCGGCTCCTGTTAATTTTACTTGGACGTAGTGTTATGGAAACCAAAGGTGTACCATTATCACATGCTGTCAACAAAACAAGTTAAGTGTTCTTTCCGAAACCCGTTTATCTTTCATTTATGGCCATTAATGTCATTATATAGGGCGATCCGGTTAGAGCACAAGGCAGCCTCAAACTAAAGGTAATTAAGCCAGGTCTTCATGTTCCATGTATAGTGTTTTCTCTGATATAGCTTGTCATATATAGAACCTGGCTTCACAGCTAGCGCCCTTTTGACAGGTCAAGACGAGGAAGCAAGGCTTTGTACATCAGTTATCTGGGTGATGGAAGCTACCTCAAAGAGGATAATTTGGTGTCTACACCCTAGTTATACCTGGTGGACTAAAGCTTGCTGTACTATAAGATAAGGAACCTTTTCAATGTATGTAGTTAATACTGTAGTTTGATTGGCTGCATATATATTAATTTAATAAACCCCCCTAATGTGTAGAGGATCGATTTGTGAGATTATGAGATTATTGCAGAAATACAGTCCACTTATCATTATACAAATTGCTATCGAAGTATATAAATTAACGTAAATATAAATTCATATAAATCAAATAAATATAAATCTCACAGGTCGGTTCCCACAAGGTCTACACCACCAGCATCACGGACCTCACCATACCTGGTCCACACCAACAGCATCACGGTCCTCACCATACCTGGTCTACACCACCAGCATCATGGTCCTCACCATACCAGGTCTACACCACCAGCATCACGGTCCTCACCATACCAGGTCCACACAACCACCAGCATCATGGTCCTCACCATACCAGGTTCACACCACCAGCATCATGGTCCTCACCATACCAGGTCAACACCACTAGCATCATGGTCTTCACCATACCAAGTCCACACCACCACCAGCATCATAGTCCTCACCATACAAGGTCTACACCACAAGCATCACGGTCCTCACCATACCAGGTTCACACCACCAGCATCATGGTCCTCACCATACCAGGTCCACACCACCTGCATCTTGGTCCTCACCATACCAG
Organism: Procambarus clarkii; assembly: GCF_040958095.1. NCBI lineage: Eukaryota > Metazoa > Arthropoda > Malacostraca > Decapoda > Cambaridae > Procambarus > Procambarus clarkii. The sequence goes on from NC_091166.1 coordinate 17,812,110, forward strand.
GTCCTCAACACCAGAATCATGGTCCTCACCATACCAGGTCCACACCACCACCAGCATCACGGTCCTCACTATACCAGGTCCACACCACCAGCATCTTGGTCCTCACCATACCAGGTCCACAACACCAGCATCATGGTCCTCACCATACCAGGTCCACACCACCAGCATCACGGTCCTCACCATACCAGGTTCACACCACCAGCATCATGGTCCTCACCATACCAGGTCCACACCACCAGCATCATGGTCCTCACCATACCAGGTCCACACCACCAGCATCACGGTCCTCTCCATACCAGGTTCACACCACCAGCATCATTGTCCTCACCATACCAGGTCCACACCACCAGCATCATGGTCCTCACCATACCAGGTCCACAACACCAGCATCATGGTCCTCACCATACCAGGTTCACACCACCAGCATCATTGTCCTCACCACTAGCATCACGGTCCTCACCATACCAGGTCCACACCACCAGCATCATGGTCCTCACCATACTAGGTCCACACCACCAGCATCATGGTCCTCACCATACCAGGTCCACAACACCAGCATCATGGTCCTCACCATACCAGGTCCACACCAACAGCATCATGGTCCTCACCATACCAGGTCCACACCACCACCAGCATCACGGTCCTCACCATACCAGGTCCACAACACCAGCATCATGGTCCTCACCATACCAGGTCCACACCTCCACCAGCATCATGGTCCTCACCACCACCAGCATCATGGTCCTCACCATACCAGGTCCACACCACCACCAGCATCACGGTCCTCACCCTACCAGGTCCACGCCACCAGCATCATGGTCCTCACCATACCAGGTCCACACCACCAGCATCACGGTCCTCACCATACCAGGTCCACACCACCATCATCATGGTCCTCACCATACCAGGTCCACACCACCAGCATCATGGTCCTCACCATACCAGGTCCACACCACCAGCATCACGGTCCTCACCATACCAGGTTCACACCACCAGCATCATGGTCCTCACCATACCAGGTCCACACCACCAGCATCACGGTCCTCACCATACCAGGTTCACACCACCAGCATCATGGTCCTCATCATACCTGGTCCACACCACCACCAGCATCATTATCCTCACCATACCTGGTCCACACCACCACCAGCATCATGGTCCTCACCATACCAGATCCACACCACCAGCATCACGGTCCTCACCATACCAGGTTCACACCACCAGCATCATGGTCCTCACCATACCAGGGCCACACCACCAGCATCATGGTCCTCACCATACCAGGGCCACACCACCAACAGCATCATGGTCCTCACCATACCAGGTCCCCACCACCAGCAACATGGTCGTCACCATACCAGGTCCACACCACCAGCATCACAGTCCTCACCATACCAGGTCCACACCACCTGCATCAAGGTCCTCACCATACAATGTCCACACCACCAGCATCATGGTCCTCACCATACCAAGTCCACACCACCAGCATCACAGTCCTCACCATACCAGGTCCACACCACCTGCATCGAGGTCCTCACCATACCAGGTCCACACCACCACGAGCATCACGGTCCTCACCAGACCAGGTCCACACCACCAGCATCACGGTCCTCACCATACCAGGTCTACACCATCAGCATCACGGTCCTCACTATCCCAGGTCTACACCACCAGCATCATGGTCCTCACCATACCAGGTCTACACCACCAGCATCATGGTCCTCACCATACCAGGTCCACACCACCAGCGTCATGGTCCTCACCATACCAGGTCCACACCATCTGCTTCACGGTTCTCAGAATACCAGATCCACACCACCATCAACATCATGGTACTCACCATACCACATCAACATCACCAGCATCACGGTCCTCACCATACAAGGTCTACACCACCAGCATCACGGTCCTCACCATACAAGGTCTACACCACCAGCATCACGATCCTCACCACACCAGGTCCTCACCACCAGCATCATGGTCCTCACCATACCAGGTCCACACCATTACCATCATCATAGTCCTCACCATAACAGGTTAACACCACCACCTGCATCACGGTCCTCACCATCCCAGGTCCACACTACCACCAGTATCATGGTTCTCACCATACTAGGTCCACTCCACCAGCATCATGGTCCTCACTAAACCTGGTCTACACCACCAGCATCACGGCCCTCACCATACAAGGTCTACACCACCAGCATCAAAGACCTCACCATACCAGGGCCACACCACCAGCATCACGGTCCTCACCATATCTGGTCTACACAACCAGCATCATGGTCTTCACTATACCAGGTCCAGACTACCACCAGTATCATGGCTTTCGCCATACCAGGTCCACACCACAAGCATCACGGTCCTCACCATACCTGGTCTACACCACCAGCATCACGGGCCTCACCATACCAGGTCCACACTACCACCAGTATCATGGTTCTCACCATACCAGGTCCACACCACCAGCATCATGGTCATCACCATTCCAGGTCCACACCACCACAATCATGGTCATCATTATACCTGGTCTACACCACCAGCATCACGGTCCTCACTATACCAGGTCTACACCACCAGCATCATGGTCCTCACCATACCAGGTCCACAACACCAGCATCATGGTCCTCACCATACCAGGTTCACACCACCAGCATCATTGTCCTCACCACTAGCATCACGGTCCTCACCATACCAGGTCCACACCACCAGCATCATGGTCCTCACCATACCAGGTCCACACCACCAGCATCATGGTCCTCACCATACCAGGTCCACACCACCAGCATCATGGTCCTCACCATACCAGGTCCACACCACCAGCATCATGGTCCTCACCATACCAGGTCCACACCACCACCAGCATCACGGTCCTCACCATACCAGGTCCACAACACCAGCATCATGGTCCTCACCATACCAGGTCCACACCTCCACCAGCATCATGGTCCTCACCACCACCAGCATCATGGTCCTCACCATACCAGGTCCACACCACCAGCATCACGGTCCTCACCATACCAGGTCCACACCACCAGCATCATGGTCCTCACCATAACAGGTCCACACCACCAGCATCATGGTCCTCACCATACCATGTCCACACCACCAGCATCAAGGTCCTCACCATACCAGGTTCACACCACCAGCATCATGGTCCTCACCATACCAGGTCCACACCACCAGCGTCACGGTCCTCACCATACCAGGTTCACAGCACCAGCATCATGGTCGTCACCATACCTGGTCCACACCACCACCAGCATCATGGTCCTCACCATACCTGGTCCACACCACCACCAGCATCATGGTCCTCACCATACCAGGTCCACACCACCAGCATCACGGTCCTCACCATACCAGGTTCACACCACCAGCATCATGGTCCTCACCATACCAGGGCCACACCACCAGCATCATGGCCCTCACCATACCAGGGCCACACCAACAACAGCATCATGGTCCTCACCATACCAGGTCCCCACCACCAGCATCATGGTCGTCACCATACCAGGTCCACACCACCAGCATCACAGTCCTCACCATACCAGGTCCACACCACCTGCATCAAGGTCCTCACCATACCAGGTCCACACCACCAGCATCATGGTCCTCATCATACCAGGTCCACACCACAAGCATCACAGTCCTCACCATACCAGGTCCACACCACCTGCATCGAGGTCCTCACCATACCAGGTCCACACCACCACCAGCATCACGGTCCTCACCATACCAGGTCCACACCACCAGCATCACGGTCCTCACCATACCAGGTCTACACCACCAGCATCATGGTCCTCACCATACCAGGTCCACAACACCAGCATCATGGTCCTCACCATACCAGGTTCACACCACCAGCATCATTGTCCTCACCACTAGCATCACGGTCCTCACCATGCCAGGTCCACACCACCAGCATCATGGTCCTCACCATACCAGGTCCACACCACCAGCATCATGGTCCTCACCATACCAGGTCCACACCACCAGCATCATGGTCCTCACCATACCAGGTCCACACCACCAGCATCATGGTCCTCACCATACCAGGTCCACACCACCACCAGCATCACGGTCCTCACCATACCAGGTCCACAACACCAGCATCATGGTCCTCACCATACCAGGTCCACACCTCCACCAGCATCATGGTCCTCACCACCACCAGCATCATGGTCCTCACCATACCAAGTCCACAGCACCAGCATCACGGTCCTCACCATACCAGGTCCACACCACCAGCATCATGGTCCTCACCATACCAGGTCCACACCACCAGCATCATGGTCCTCACCATACCAGGTCCACACCACCTGCATCACGGTCCTCACCGTACCAGGTTCACACCACCAGCATCATGGTCCTCACCATACCAGGTCCACACCACCAGCATCACGGTCCTCACCATACCAGGTTCACACCACCAGCATCATGGTCCTCACCATACCTGGTCCACACCACCACCAGCATCATGGTCCTCAAAATACCTGGTCCACACCACCACCAGCATCATGGTCCTCACCATACCAGGTCCACACCACCAGCATCACGGTCCTCACCATACCAGGTTCACACCACCAGCATCATGGTCCTCACCATACCAGGGCCACACCACCAGCATCATGGTCCTCACCATACCAGGGCCACACCACCAACAGCATCATGGTCCTCACCATACCAGGTCCCCACCACCAGCATCATGGTCGTCACCATACCAGGTCCACACCACCAGCATCACAGTCCTCACCATACCAGGTCCACACCACCTGCATCAAGGTCCTCACCATACCAGGTCCACACCACCAGCATCATGGTCCTCACCATACCAGGTCCACACCACCAGCATCACAGTCCTCACCATACCAGGTCCACACCACCTGCATCGAGGTCCTCACCATACCAGGTCCACACCACCACCAGCATCACGGTCCTCACCATACCAGGTCCACACCACCAGCATCACGGTCCTCACCATACCAGGTCTACACCACCAGCATCATGGTCCTCACCATACCAGGTCCACAACACCAGCATCATGGTCCTCACCATACCAGGTTCACACCAGCAGCATCATTGTCCTCACCACTAGCATCACGGTCCTCACCATACCAGGTCCACACCACCAGCATCATGGTCGTCACCATACCAGGTCCACACCACCAGCATCACAGTCCTCACCATACCAGGTCCACACCACCTGCATCAAGGTCCTCACCATACCAGGTCCACACCACCAGCATCATGGTCCTCACCATACCAGGTCCACACCACCAGCATCACAGTCCTCACCATACCAGGTCCACACCACCTGCATCGAGGTCCTCACCATACCAGGTCCACACCACCACCAGCATCACGGTCCTCACCATACCAGGTCCACACCACCAGCATCACGGTCCTCACCATACCAGGTCTACACCACCAGCATCATGGTCCTCACCATACCAGGTCCACAGCACCAGCATCATGGTCCTCACCATACCAGGTTCACACCACCAGCATCATTGTCCTCACCACTAGCATCACGGTCCTCACCATACCAGGTCCACACCACCAGCATCATGGTCCTCACCATACCAGGTCCACACCACCAGCATCATGGTCCTCACCATACCAGGTCCACACCACCAGCATCATGGTCCTCACCATACCAGGTCCACACCACCAGCATCATGGTCCTCACCATACCAGGTCCACACCAGCACCAGCATCACGGTCCTCAACATACCAGGTCCACAACACCAGCATCATGGTCCTCACCATACCAGGTCCACACCTCCACCAGCATCATGGTCCTCACCACCACCAGCATCATGGTCCTCACCATACCAGGTCCACACCACCAGCATCACGGTCCTCACCATAACAGGTTCACACCACCAGCATCATGGTCCTCACCATACCTGGTCCACACCACCACCAGCATCATGGTCCTCACCATACCTGGTCCACACCACCACCAGCATCATGGTCCTCACCATACCAGGTCCACACCACCAGCATCACGGTCCTCACCATACCAGGTTCACACCACCAGCATCATGGTCCTCACCATACCAGGGCCACACCACCAGCATCATGGTCCTCACCATACCAGGGCCACACCACCAACAGCATCATGGTCCTCACCATACCAGGTCCCCACCACCAGCATCATGGTCGTCACCATACCAGGTCCACACCACCAGCATCACAGTCCTCACCATACCAGGTCCACACCACCTGCATCAAGGTCCTCACCATACCAGGTCCACACCACCAGCATCATGGTCCTCACCATACCAGGTCCACACCACCAGCATCACAGTCCTCACCATACCAGGTCCACACCACCTGCATCGAGGTCCTCACCATACCAGGTCCACACCACCACCAGCATAACGGTCCTCACCATACCAGGTCCACACCACCAGCATCACGGTCCTCACCATACCAGGTCTACACCACCAGCATCATGGTTCTCACCATACCAGGTCCACAACACCAGCATCATGGTCCTCACCATACCAGGTTCACACCACCAGCATCATTGTCCTCACCACTAGCATCACGGTCCTCACCATACCAGGTCCACACCACCCGCATCATGGTCCTCACCATACCAGGTCCACACCACCAGCATCATGGTCCTCACCATACCAGGTCCACACCACCAGCATCATGGTCCTCACCATACCAGGTCCACACCACCAGCATCATGGTCCTCACCATACCAGGTCCACACCACCACCAGCATCTCGGTCCTCACCATACCAGGTCCACAACACCAGCATCATGGTCCTCACCATACCAGGTCCACACCTCCACCAGCATCATGGTCCTCACCACCACCAGCATCATGGTCCTCACCATACCAGGTCCACACCACCAGCATCACGATCCTCACCATACCAGGTCCACACCACCAGCATCATGGTCCTCACCATACCAGGTCCACACCACCAGCATCATGGTCCTCACCATACCAGGTCCACACCACCAGCATCACGGTCCTCACCATACCAGGTTCACACCACCAGCATCATGGTCCTCACCATACCAGGTCCACACCACCAGCATCACGGTCCTCACCATACCAGGTTCACACCACCAGCATCATGGTCCTCACCATACCAGGTCCACACCACCAGCATCACGGTCCTCACCATACCAGGACCACACCACCAGCATCACGGTCCTCACCATACCAGGTCTACACCATCAGCATCACGGTCCTCACTGTCCCAGGTCTACACCACCAGCATCATGGTCCTCACCATACCAGGTCTACACCACCAGCATCATGGTCCTCATCATACCAGGTCCACACCATCTGCTTCACGGTTCTCAGAATACCAGATCCACACCACCATCAACATCATGGTACTCACCATACCACATCAACATCACCAGCATCACGGTCCTCACCATACAAGGTCTACACCACCAGCATCTCGGTCCTCACCATACAAGGTCTACACCACCAGCATCACGATCCTCACCATACCAGGTCCTCACCACCAGCATCATGGTCCTCACCGTACCAGGTCCACACCATTACCATCATCATAGTCCTCACCATACCAGGTCCACACCACCACCTTCATCACTGTCCTCACCATCCCAAGTCCACACTACCACCAGTATCATGGTTCTCACCATACTAGGTCCACTCCACCAGCATCATGGTCCTCACTAAACGTGGTCTACACCACCAGCATCACGGCCCTCACCATACAAGGTCTACACCACCAGCATCAAAGACCTCACCATACCAGGGCCACACCACCAGCATCACGGTCCTCACCATACCTGGTCTACACAACCAGCATCATGGTCTTCACTATACCAGGTCCACACTACCACCAGTATCATGGTTTTCGCCATACCAGGTCCACACCACAAGCATCACGGTCCTCACCATACCTGGTCTACACCACCAGCATCACGGTCCTCACCATACCAGGTCCACACTACCACCAGTATCATGGTTCTCACCATACCAGGTCCACACCACCAGCATCATGGTCCTCACCATTCCAGGTCCACACCACCACAATCATGGTCATCATTATACCTGGTCTACACCACCAGCATCACGGTCCTCACTATACCAGGTCTACACCACCAGCATCACGGTGCTCACCATACCAGGTCTACACCACCAGCATCATGGTACTCACCATACCTGGTCCACACCACCAGCATCATGGTCCTCACCATACCTTGTCCACACCACCAGCACCACGGTGCTCACCATACCAAGTCTACACCACCAGCATCACGGTCCTCACCAAACCAGGTCCACACCACCAGCATCATGGTCCTCACCATACCTGGTCCACCCCCCCCTGCATCACTGTCCTCATTATACCGGGTCTACACAACCAGCATCATGGTCCTCACTATACCAGGTCCACACCACTAGCATCATGGTCCTCACCATACCAGGTCCACACCACCTCCATCACGGTCCTCACTATACCGGGTCCACACCACTAGCGTCACGGTCCTCACCATACAAGGTCTACACCACCAGCATCACGATCCTCACCATACCTGGTCCACACCACCAGCATCATGGTCCTCACCATACCTGGTCTACACAACCAGCGTCACGGTCCTCACAATACCAGGTCCACACCACCAGCATCATGGTCCTCACCATACCTGGTCCACACCTCCAGCATCGCGGTCCTCACCATACCAGGTTCACACCACCAGCATCATGGTCCTCACCATACCAGGTCAACACCACTTGCATCATGGTCCTCACCATACCAAGTCCACACCACCACCAGCATCATGGTCCTCACCATACCAGGTCCACACCACCAGCATCACGGTCCTCACCATACCTGGTCTACACCACCAGCATCATGGTCCTCAGTATACCAGGTACACACTACCACCAGTATCATGGTTTTCACCATACCAGGTCCACACTACCAGCATCACGGTCCACACCATACCTGGTCTACACCACCAGCATCATGGTCCTCACTATACCAGGTCCACACTACCACCAGTATCATGGTTCTCACCATACCAAGTCCACACCACCAGCATCATGGTCCTCACCATACCAGGTCCACACCACCACCAGCATCACGGTGCTCACCATACCAGGTTTACACCACCAGCATCATGGTCCTCACCATACCTGGTCCACACCACCAGCATCATGGTCCTCACCATACCTGGTCCACACCACCAGCATCACGGTCCTCACCATACCAGATCCACACCACCTGCATCACGGTCCTCATTATACCTGGTCTACACAACCAGCATTATGGTCCTCACTATACCAGGTCCACACCACTAGCATCATGGTCCACACCATACCAGATCCACACCACCTGCATCACGGTCCTCACCATTCCAGGTCTACACCACCAGCATCATGGTCCTCACCATACCTGGTCTATACCACCAGCATCACGGTCCTCACCATACCAGGTCCACACGAACAGGATCATGGTCCTCACCATACCAGGTCCACACCACCACCAGCATCACGGTCCTCACCATACCAGGTCCACACCACCAGCATCACGGTCCTCACCATACCAGGTCTACACCACCAGCATCACGGTCCTCACTATCCCAGGTCTACACCACCAGCATCATGGTCCTCACCATACCAGGTCTACACCACCAACAACATGGTCCTCACCATACCAGGTCCACACCCCCAGCATCATGGTCCTCACCATACCAGGTCCACACCACCAGCATCACGGTCCTCACCATACCAGGTCTACACCACCAGCATCACGGTCCTCACTATCCCAGGTCTACACCACCAGCATCATGGTCCTCACCATACCAGGTCTACACCACCAACAACATGGTCCTCACCATACTAGGTCCACACCACCAGCATCATGGTCCTCACCATACCAGGTCCACACCATCTGCTTCACGATCCTCAGAATACCAGATCCACACCACCAGCATCATAGTCCTTACCATACCAGGTCCACACCACCAGCAGCATCATGGTCCTCACCATCAACATCATGGTACTCACCATACCACATCAACATCACCAGCATCACGGTCCTCACCATACAAGGTCTACACCACCAGCATCACGGTCCTCACCATACAAGGTCTACACCACCAGCATCACGATCCTCACCATACAAGGTCTACACCACCAGCATCACGATCCTCACCATACCAGGTCCTCACCACCAGCATCATGGTCCTCACCATACCAGGTCCACACCATTACCATCATCATAGTCCTCACCACACCAGGTCCACACCACCACCTGCATCACGGTCCTCACCATCCCAGGTTTACACTACCACCAGTATCATGGTTCTCACCATACTAGGTCCACTCCACCAGCATCATGGTCCTCTCTAAACCTGGTCTACACCACCAGCATCACGGCCCTCACCATACAAGGTCTACACCACCAGCATCACAGACCTCACCATACCAGGGCCACACCACCAGCATCACGGTCCTCACCATACCTAGTCTACACAACCAGCATTATGGTCTTCACTCTACCAGGTCCACACTTCCACCAGTATCATGGTTTTCGCCATACCAGGTCCACACCACAAGCATCACGGTCCTCAACATACCTGGTCTACACCACCAGCATCACGGTCCTCACCATACCAGGTCCACACTACTACCAGTATCATGGTTCTCACCATACCAGGTCCACACCACCAGCATCATGGTCCTCACCATACCAGGTCCACACCACCACAATCATGGTCATCATTATACCTGGTCCACACCACCAGCATCATGGTCCCCACCAAACCGTGTCCACACCACCAGCACCACGGTGCTCACCATACCAGGTCTACACCACCAGCATCACGGTCCTCACCAAACCTGGTCCACACCACCAGCATCATGGTCCTCGCCATACCTGGTTCACACCCCCTGCATCACTGTCCTCATTATACCGGGTCTACACAACCAGCATTATGGTCCTCACTATACCAGGTCCTCACCACTAGCATCATGGTCCTCACCATACCAGGTCCACACCACCTCCATCACGGTCCTCACTATACCGGGTCCACACCACTAGCGTCACGGTCCTCACCATACAAGGTCTACACCACCAGCATCACGATCCTCACCATACCTGGTCCACACCACCAGCATCATGGTCCTCACCATACCTGGTCTACGCAACCAGCGTCACGGTCCTCACAATACCAGGTCCACACCACCAGCATCATGGTCCTCACCATACCTGGTTCACACCACCAGCATCACGGTCCTCACCATACCAGGTTCACACCACCAGCATCATGGTCCTCACCATACCAGGTCAACACAACTAGCAACATGGTCCTCACCATACCAAGTCCACACCACCACCAGCATCATGGTCCTCACCATACCAGGTCAACACCACCAGCATCACGGTCCTCACCATACCTGGTCTACACCACCAGCATCATGGTCCTCACTATACCAGGTACACACTACCACCAGTATCATGGTTTTCACCATACCAGGTCCACACCACCAGCATCACGGTCCACACCATACCTGATCTACACCACCAGCATCATGGTCCTCACTATACCAGGTCCACACTACCACCAGTATCATGGTTCTCACCATACCAAGTCCACACCACCAGCATCATGGTCCTCACCATACCAGGTCCACACCACCACCAGCATCACGGTGCTCACCATACCAGGTCTACACCACCAGCATCATGGTCCTCACCATACCTGGTCCACACCACCAGCATCATGGTCCTCACCATACCTGGTCCACACCACCAGCATCACGGTCCTCACCATACCAGGTCCACACCACCTGCATCACGGTCCTCATTATACCTGGTCTACACAACCAGCATTATGGTCCTCACTATACCAGGTCTACACCACTAGCATCATGGTCCTCACCATACCAGGTCTACACCACCAACAACATGGTCCTCACCATACCAGGTCCACACCACCAGCATCATGGTCCTCACCATACCAGGTCCACGCCATCTGCTTCACGGTCCTCAGAATACCAGATCCACACCACCAGCATCATAGGCCTTACCATACCAGGTCCACACCACCAGCAGCATCATGGTCCTCACCATCAACATCATGGTACTCACCATACCACATCAACATCACCAGCATCACGGTCCTCACCATACAAGGTCTACACCACCAGCATCATGGTCCTCACCATACCAGGTCCACACCATTACCATCATCATGGTCCTCACCATACCAGGTCCACACCAACACCTGCATCACGGTCCTCACCATCCCAGGTTCACACTACCACCAGTATCATGGTTCTCACCATACCAGGTCCACACCACCAGCATCATGGTCCTCTCTAAACCTGGTCTACACCACCAGCATCACGGCCCTCACCATGCAAGGTCTACACCACCAGCATCACGGACCTCACCATACCAGGGCCACACCACCAGCATCACGGTCCTCACCATACCAGGTCCACACCACCAGCATCATGGTCTTCAGTATACCAGGTCCCCACTACCACCAGTATCATGGTTCTCACCATACCAGGTCCACACCACCAGCATCATGGTCCTCACCATACCAGGTCCACACCACCACAATCACGGTCCTCAGTATACCAGGTCTACACCACCAGCATCACGGTGCTCACCATACCAGGTCTACACCACCAGCATCATGGTCCTCACCATACCTGGTCCACACCACCAGCATCATGGTCCTCACCATACCTTGTCCACACCACCAGCACCACGGTGCTCACCATACCAGGTCTACACAACCAGCATCATGGTCCTCACCAAACCTGGTCCACACCACCAGCATCATGGTCCTCACCATACCAGGTCCACACCACCAGCATCATGGTCCTCACCATACCTGGTCCACACCACCTGCATCACTGTCCTCATTATACCTGGTCTACACCACCAGCGTTATGGTCCTCACTATACCAGGTCCACACCACTAGCAACATGGTCCTCACCATACCAGGTCCACACCACCTGCATCACGGTCCTCACTATACCGGGTCCACACCACCAGCATCACGGTCCTCACCATACAAGGTCTACACCACCAGCATCACGGTCCTCACCATACCTGGTCCACACCACCAGCATTACGGTCCTCACCATACCTGGTCTACACCACCAGCATCATGGTCCTCACCATACCAGGTCTACACCACCAGCATCACGTTCCTCACCATACCAGGTCCACACAACCACCAGCATCATGGTCCTCACCATACCAGGTTCACACCACCAGCATCATGGTCCTCACCATACCAGGTCAACACCACTAGCATCATGGTCTTCTCCATACCAAGTCCACACCACCACCAGCATCATAGTCCTCACCATACAAGGTCTACACCACCAGCATCACGGTCCTCACCATACCAGGTTCACACCACCAGCATCATTGTCCTCACCATACCAGGTCCACACCACCAGCATCTTGGTCCTCACCATACCAGGTCCACACCACCAGCATCTTGGTCCTCACCATACCAGGTCCTCAACACCAGCATCATGGTCCTCACCATACCAGGTCCACACCACCACCAGCATCACGGTCCTCACTATACCAGGTCCACACCACCAGCATCTTGGTCCTCACCATACCAGGTCCACAACACCAGCATCATGGTCCTCACCATACCAGGTCCACACCACCAGCATCACTGTCCTCACCATACCAGGTTCACACCACCAGCATCATGGTCCTCACCATGCCAGGTCCACACCACCAGCATCATGGTCCTCACCATACCAGGTCCACACCACCAGCATCACGGTCCTCACCATACCAGGTTCACACCACCACCAGCATCATTGTCCTCACCATACCAGGTCCACACAACCAGCATCATGGTCCTCACCATACCAGGTCCACAACACTAGCATCATGGTCCTCACCATACCAGGTTCACACCACCAGCATCATTGTCCTCACCACTAGCATCACGGTCCTCACCATACCAGGTCCACACCACCAGCATCATGGTCCTCACCATACCAGGTCCACACCACCAGCATCATGGTCCTCACCATACCAGGTCCACACCACCAGCATTATGGTCCTCACCATACCAGGTCCACACCACCAGCATCATGGTCCTCACCATACCAGGTCCACACCACCACCAGCATCAGGGTCCTCACCATACCAGGTCCACAACACCAGCATCATGGTCCTCACCATACCAGGTCCACACCTTCACCAGCATCATGGTCCTCACCACCACCAGCATCATGGTCCTCACCATACCAGGTCCACACCACCAGCATCACGGTCCTCACCATACCAGGTCCACACCACCAGCATCATGGTCCTCACCATACCAGGTCCACACCACCAGCATCATGGTCCTCACCATACCAGGTCCACACCACCAGCATCACGGTCCTCACCATACCAGGTTCACACCACCAGCATCATGGTCCTCACCATACCAGGTCCACACCACCAGCATCACGGTCCTCACCATACCAGGTTCACACCACCAGCATCATGGTCCTCACCATACCTGGTCCACACCACCACGAGCATCATGGTCCTCACCATACCTGGTCCACACCACCACCAGCATCATGGTCCTCACCATACCAGGTCCACACCACCAGCATCACGGTCCTCACCATACCAGGTTCACACCACCAGCATCATGGTCCTCACCATACCAGGGCCACACCACCAGCATCATGGTCCTCACCATACCAGGGCCACACCACCACCAGCATCATGGTCCTCACCATACCAGGTCCCCACCACCAGCATCATGGTCGTCACCATACCAGGTCCACACCACCAGCATCACAGTCCTCACCATACCAGGTCCACACCACCTGCATCAAGGTCCTCACCATACCAGGTCCACACCACCAGCATCATGGTCCTCACCATACCAGGTCCACACCACTACCAGCATCACAGTCCTCACCATACCAGGTCCACACCACCAGCATCATGGTCCTCACCATACCAGGTCCACACCACCACCAGCATCACGGTCCTCACCATTCCAGGTCCACACCACCAGCTTCACGGTCCTCACCATACCAGGTCCACACCACCAGCTTCATGGTCCTCACCATACCAGGTCCACACCACCAGCACTATGGTCGTCACCATACCAGGTCCACACCGCCACCAGCATCATGGTCGTCACCATACCAGGTCCACACCACCACCAGCATCATGGTCCTCACCATACCAGGTCCACACCACCAGCATCACGGTCCTCACCATACCAGGTTCACACCACCAGCATCATGGTCCTCACCATACCAGGGCCACACCACCAGCATCATGGTCCTCACCATACCAGGGCCACACCACCACCAGCATCATGGTCCTCACCATACCAGGTCCCCACCACCAGCATCATGGTCGTCACCATACCAGGTCCACACCACCAGCATCACAGTCCTCACCATACCAGGTCCACACCACTTGCATCAAGGTCCTCACCATACCAGGTCCACACCACCAGCATCATGGTCCTCACCATACCAGGTCCACACCACTACCAGCATCACAGTCCTCACCATACCAGGTCCACACCACCAGCATCATGGTCCTCACCATACCAGGTCCACACCACCACCAGCATCACAGTCCTCACCATACCAGGTCCACACCACCAGCTTCACGGTCCTCACCATACCAGGTCCACACCACCAGCTTCATGGTCCTCACCATACCAGGTCCACACCACCAGCACTATGGTCGTCACCATACCAGGTCCACACCACCACCAGCATCATGGTCGTCACCATACCAGGTCCACACCACCACCAGCATCATGGTCCTCACCATACCAGGTCCACACCACTAGCATCATGGTCCTCACCATACCAGGTCCACACCAGCATCATGGTCCTCACCATACCAGGTCCACACCACCAGCATCATGGTCCTCACCATACCAGGTCCACACCACTAGCATCATGGTCCTCTCCATACCAGGTCCACACCACCAGCATCATGGTCCTCACCATACCAGGTCCACACCACCAGCATCATGGTCCTCACCATACCAGGTCCACACCACTAGCATCATGGTCCTCACCATACCAGGTCCACACCAGCATCATGGTCCTCACCATACCAGGTCCACACCACCAGCATCACGGTCCTCACCATACCAGGTCCACACCACCACCAGCATCATGGTCCTCACCATACCAGGTCCACACCACCACCAGCATCATGGTCCTCACCATACCAGGTCCACACCACCACCAGCATCATGGTCCTCACCATACCAGGTCCACACTACCACCAGCATCATGGTCCTCACCATACCAGGTCCACACCACCACCAGCATCATGGTCCTCACCATACTAGGTCCACACCACCAGCATCACGGTCCTCACCATACCAGGTCCACACTACCACCAGCATCATGGTCCTCACCATACCAGGTCCACACCACCAGCATCACGGTCCTCACCATACCAGGTCCACACCACCACCAGCATCATGGTCCTCACCATACCAGGTCCACACCACGAGCATCATGGTCCTCACCATACCAGGTCCACACCACCACCAGCATCATGGTCCTCTCCAGAATGAAATATGCCACATTGCTGGCGTCTCTTTTATTCAACATCCTCTAATTATTGAGCCTTCCCAAACCACTTCCGGTCAACATGTCAACAGTGTTCTCACAATAAATGAGGTTTAACAATGACCGTCTCATATTGCACTTGAGGTCACGTCTGTGACTCGCTGCCTCTACTGGAGTTCTGTGTAGCCACATCTAGCCTTCCTCCCTGACCGGTGACCTAGAGTGCTTCCCGCCTACTGGCTCCAATCCATTTGACACTTATATTATGTAGCTTTCTCAAATGTTGGTTCACATGATGTCGGTATCTTGACGTATGTTAAAAGTAACCTAGTGTGTAAACATGTTAAAAACCGCAAAAGTGACGACTCATATTATCAGCAGTTTCAGATGCTACAGCGACCGGGTTTATTAACATAGTTAATGTATATGTAAGGTGTGATCAAATGGTGGAAGCCTCTCTCCCAAAAATTACCAGCAGCTCTCAAACCATTGTAATGGGTGATTTTAATGCTAGACACACTAGCCTGGGTGACACCAAAACAAACAGGAATAGCAGAGTCTTTGTAAAATACTTAAGAGATAATAACATGTCCGTATTCAACTTTGACTCCTCTAACGTCACACACCTCATGGGTGGCAGGCTTGATTATGTCATTGGTCACGGTCTCATTGATAATGCTGTCGGAGGATCAATTGTTCATGAATTAGTTAGTGATCATTTTGCCATATTCAGTTCATACACTATCAATAATGTCAAACCCCTAAGGTTTGAAAAAAAATAATTAATATCCCTGAAAATTTACACATGCTCTTCAAATTCCTCATTTCTGAATGGTATAACACTTACTGCTTTACTACCGTCAATGCATTATATGAGGAACTGGTCACTGAAGTAACCGCTTTTTATGACTGTTGTAAAATCCACAAGACCCAAACCAGTGAGGAAGGGACAGAGGTGGTTCACTGACTCACGCCTTAAGCCCCTGCATGACAGAGTTCTATTCCCAGCTGAGCAGTATAAAACAGCTGACACCCTCAACATATTTCTTAAAGCCAGCCGAGAGTTTAGAGAGCTAAAGGAACAGGTGTATAACCAGCACTGGGAACAGTTTCTGCAAGGCATCAATCATGCAACATCCTCATCCCAAATGTGGAATAAAATTAAAAAGATTTCTCGTCCGAGCAGTCGTCAACTTGATCACCATTCACCTGTAGACTATGCCGACATGCTGCTTCAGCAATATGCAAGCACTGCTATTATAAGCAGCCTGCCCCTAGATGTGCAAAACTATCTGGCTAGTACTAAAATAAATCGTAACTTCAATATTGAAATTGCCTGTAGTGAAATAGGGCCTGATGATAACTATGGCATAACCCCCTTTGAAAATAAAAATGCACTCAAGAAAGGTAAGGCTACCTCTCCTGGAGAGGATGGCATCACATACAACACCATGAGAGTACTTGCTGAGCTGCCAAATAGCCCTTTGCTAGAATTGTTTAATCAAAGTCTAAGGCAGGGTGTTTTACCTGACCGCTGGACACAGGGACTCATAATACCCATACCCAAGCCTAATTCACAAAAATTTAGACCCATTTCTCTGATGTCGTGCATGTGTAAAGTTCTTGAGAGAATTATTCTCGACAGACTAATGTTTCAAATCAAGCCTCACCTTGCCCCTAACCTGTATGGTTTCCTTCCTGGAAGAAGCACACAAACTTGCTTTGCTGAGTATTTTATCAGAGAGGGACCAAACTCTCAGGCGGCATTTATTGATCTCCAAACTGCTTTTGATACAGCAAACAGAGAAATAATCCTAGAACAGCTAGCCTCTTTTGGAGTTAAGGGAAGACTGTTGACATGGCTTAGGGGGTACCTGAGTAACAGAACAGCCTCAGTCCTTTTCAAGGGGGTCAAAAGTAAACTCTGTGCACCCTTTGAGTTGGGTACACCCCAGGGTGGAGTGCTAAGTCCTACACTGTTCAATGTTCTGATGCATAAATTAACAATTGATATTCCCACACTACCTAACGAAGCCGTCATTTGTTATGCCGATGATATATGCATTGTTGCAAATTCCCAAACTAGACTGCAAGCTCTACTTGATTCATTCGCTGCTAAAAGCATTGAATGTGGTCTTGTTATCTCTATAACTAAATCCAGAGTTCTCCATCCCCAAGAGAAAACTCATGTCCCTATAGCTTTCAAGGTCAACAACCAGAACATTGAAACGTGTAGGCAGCACAAATACCTTGGAGTTGGTATTAACAGTGACATTGTAAACGATCTACACCGTAGGTTAAAAGAAAGACTAAAACCATTGAGAACACTTACTGGTAAGAATATTGGTATCAATATTAATTAAATATGCTAGACTATTCTATATGATGTTCGTTAGATCTCTCGTTGATTATAATGCTCTGCACTTAATTAATTTCCCCTCCTCTGTGTTGGACAAACTTGAAGTAGTACAGAATGAGGCCATGAGGATAATTCTTGGTGCCCCAAGATGCACAAGAATCATCAACATGAGGGAAGAACTGAAGCTTCCAACCATACTAGAGAGAATAATGCAAGTCAACACTACCTTTTGCCTTAAAGTCATGAGAGACCCTACATCTCCTGCATTGCTCAGAGACAAATTATTTAGTGCTGTTAACACCCTTTTGACTGGTGCCGACATACCAACTTACTCTTTTTATGAGAATTGGCTGAGCAACAATCTCATTAAACTTAACATTCCTTTTAAGTGCAATCTACTTGTCTCTGATATTCCTCTTTATCTGTACCCCACCATTCAAGTATCATACACACCTGTCACCAAGAAAGATAATGAGAATCTTGCTCTTCTCAAAGCTGTCACTCATGAAACAATTGCCTCCTCCATCGAGAGTTTAAGATCTCACGAGCACTGTGTCTACACCGACGGCTTAGTCCAATCCTCTACTGGACGGACTGCAGCGGCATGTAGGTTTTATAGAAATAATATTTGCACAAAGACTGTCAGTGTCAGGTTAAACAACTGGCTGACCTCCACACAAGCAGAACTAGCAGCATTACACTTAGCAACCAGTACATTAAAAAACATTGGAGGAGGAATAATATTCTGTGATTCAAAGTCTGCTCTTCAAGCAATCGAAAACTTCTCTTGGAAGATCGACAGCAAGAACCTCATACTCCCAATTATAAATGACCTAATTGATGCACAGAGTAAAGGGTCTCGAATCTCCTTTGTATGGATACCTTCACACATAAATATAACCCATCATAATGAGACAGACATTGCAGCCAAATTAGCGTGTAACAAGTCTGAAGTTTAATTAGATCTAGGTATCCCCATCTCTGCTGTCAAAACTGTATTGGTGCAAACATTTAGATCTAATAGGAAAGAACTTACTGACTCCCAACGACCTGAAAGTACTAGTATAAAAAGCTATGATTTGTTCAGATCTGAAACCTATATCTATGGACAGCACAAAACGTCCACTAGACTGCGACACAGTGGTTGCCAGGATCAGGTTGGGTTACCGTTACCTGTGGCAGGTGGCTGCAGGTGACGTATCTCCCAATCCTGAGGACTCCAGTTGCAAACTCTGTGAGCAGGAACTACGGCATGATCTCCCGCACTACATCACTGAATGCCCAGTTATTAGACCTTTCAGACCAGTTGGCATGAGGTACCTGGAGCTTTGCAATTACTTTATTCACTCTCGTATTCTTGAAAATATCCTCACAGTGTACCCAAAATTTGCCAGTGCAGGCTATTAAACACATGGCTCTGTATGACTAACCATCCTGCGAGATGGGGACTTGTATTACTCTGCTACCTTATTCAATCTTGTGTTGATGATATCCTCAAAATGCATCCGGAGTCTGCCAGTGCAGACCGCTTATCACAAGCCTCTGTATGACTAACCATCTTGTGTGATGGGGATTTCTTAGCATCACCTAGTTAGCTTTTTTTTTTTTTTGACACACTGTACTCCACTTCATATAGTCTAGGGTAGCTGCACTAATGCAGATGTACCTCATATCTTAATAAAAAAAAAAATTTACACATATACTCCTCCTCACGCTCCATCCACTACTTACGCCGCCGGTACGTTGAGAGAGAGACTAACTAATGTTTACAAAATAATCTGGATATAACATTGTTGCCAGCAAGTTATGGATGGTCATGGTGCGAGGATGTACTCGCCAGGCAGGTATTGTGGGTCTCGCTTCATGCAGGTCGGCATTCAATCCCCGACCGTCCAAGAGGTTGGACACCGCTACTTTCCCCGCCGCCCCATCCCAAATCCTTATCCTGACCCCTTCCCAGCTATATAAAGTCGTAATGGCTTGGCGCTTTCCCCTGATAATTAAAAAATAAATATTAAAAAATTATTTAATTTAATGTAATTATATTTATGATGTATAATTGATTTAATTATTTCCATAGCTTAGTAGACTGTATGTTTAATTGAGCGGACTGTATGGATTTAAAATCTCCCATAAGTCATATCCCAACACAATTTGGGGGTTAATTAATTAAAGTAACCTATCAATCGACTAATAGCAAATTTTTACTGGGAACACTGGGATGGTGTTTAAATTAAACTCTGGGATGGTGTTTAAATTAAATAAATTTTTACTGGGAACACTTTTACTGGGATGGTCATTATGCAAAGTGTTAAAATTAACAAATCCACAATTGCTGTGATGAGGGTTCGAACCTATGCCTGAGAGGATCCCAGACGCGCCTTAATCGACTTGGCCACGACAGGGTAAAAAAAATTGCAACCGGGAGTTCCACTTGGCCTCATCACGATATTGTGATTTCTGAGTGTAATGAAATAAGGGCGAAGAAGTAGAACAGCTTATTGACTGAGCCCGAGTTCATGGGGGATTTGTGTAAAACCCTGGTTAGTGTCTCGGAGGGACTGCAGGATCCGTGTGAGGCCAGGTGGAACTCCCGGTTGCAATTATTTTACCATGTTGTGGCCTAGTCGATAAAGGTGCGCCTGGGATCCTCTCAGACGTAGGTTCGAACCCTCATCACGGTCCTTGTGGACTAGTTCATTTGATGCATCATGCTAGTGTGATTTCTGTGTGTATTAAGGTTAGTTTATTATTGTACTGGGGTTAGTTTGTACACGAAGGCCTTAGCTGTTTGAAGACTTCAGTGTGGATATCACAGGGACACGTGACCAGTGTGCCAGGACTAAGCCTCGTGGCTATGGTGTCTGTTCCCTAGTGGCGACAGGTTGCTGACGCTTAATTCCCAGGTGACCACAGATCTGCCGGAAGAATACAATCTAACAACTGGAACTTTACTTCCTACACAGATACTGCTCATTTAAATTAATAGTATTAAGAACATTTCTAGATTGTGAGAGGCTCACCCGGTTTGGGTGTTCGCCTGCCTCGTCACCGGTTCAATTTAAATAATATTCTAGGGCCCTACAAAATATTATTAGTTTTTTATACAGCCGGAAACGAGGTACTCCCGTTATTTGAGGTCGCGGCAGTTGAAGAA
Source organism: Procambarus clarkii (assembly GCF_040958095.1). Taxonomy (NCBI): domain Eukaryota; kingdom Metazoa; phylum Arthropoda; class Malacostraca; order Decapoda; family Cambaridae; genus Procambarus; species Procambarus clarkii. Next base: position 17,834,194 of record NC_091166.1, read on the forward strand.
CGTCTAGATGGCTCCGGTTCACGAGTATAAACATAGCTGCTATTTTTTACTAAATCACGCGAGCAGTGTTCATTCCACAATGGCCGCCGTCCTCCTTTCCCGGCTCAGTCACGTTATTGGAACCGGCTAAATTTTGCCCATTTTTGGACGAAGGAAGGGCAGCGTTAATTTTACGGGTAAATTTATTTGATCCAGTTACAGGGAACAGTTTGTTATTAATTTTAACACTGAACTGGAAGTTTTTAGTGATTAATAATACTTTATTAATATATTTTGTTGTGACGGGCGATATATATCCCACGTTTAAAGGAAAATTCCACCATAATCTCGTTTTCTTTGAATGAGTTATTAAATTAATTTGTGTTAGTATTGGTTAATAGGTTAGTACAAGAACCGCAGCGCAATTATCTGCATATTGTAACTAGGATTATAGAGGTAGGTCGTTTTTTTCTCGATAGGTATGGATGGTCCTGATGCAAAATGTACTCGCCAGGCAGGTATAGATGGTCATGATGCAAGGATGTACTCACAAAGCAGGCTGGGATGGTCATGGTGCAAGGATGTACTCGCCAGGCAGGTTTGGATGGTCATTATGCAAAGATGTACTCGCCAGGAAGGTTTGGATGGTCATTATGCAAAGATGTACTCGCCGGGCAGGTTTGGATGGTCATTATGCAAAGATGTACTCGCCAGGCAGGATTGGACGGTCATTATGCAAGGATGTACTCGCCAGGCAGGTATGGATGGTCATAGTACAAAGTGGAACTTGATAGGAAGGTTTAAATGGTTCCAGCAAGAAATTTGAAATAAAGACTTAAATATAATGCTTAAGTTATTGCATGGCAATAACTTAAGCATTTGGATTTTATATACAAATTTGATTTTAATTGCAATATTTTATCTCTTTTCTATTACAGTGAAGAATATTGCTAGGAGCAAGAGCAGTATCTGACAGCAAGATCAGCAGCCAGAGGAGTGCCTGAGAACAGCAGCAGGATCAGAGGAAGAAGCTGCACATCCATAAGTACTCTACAGCAGCAGCAGTTGTAGTGAGAGTCAATGATGAGTCAACACCACAATGGCCACAGGAAATCACACAACAAGAAAGTCACGATTAACAGGGCGAGGAAGAGGCAGAGTTTGGTGACGACGTCTGCTGTGTTGCGGCTGTTTATTGTGATGGCTGCTACGGCCTACCTGTTTCCAGCTAATCTGTCCTCAGCTCATCCACCTCATAAAGGTATGTATTATAATGCTATGAATGAGGCTGTTCTTTAAAATTTTAAATAGCAAAGGTTCATTAACATAGGCGAATTTGCACACCAGAGGAGAACAGATTACCTACACGTGTAGTATGCAAATGGTTAAGTATGCCAATGGAGGCTATGATTAATTAGATAAACAGTCAGTATATGCAAATTGACCAGTAGGCATATAATGTGATGAATTTACACGGGAAATTAAATGTTTTAGTTAATTGTTATTTATGCTGGTCAGCAATTTTAAATATGCAGGTATGGATGGTCATGGGGGCAAGGATGTATTCGCCAGGCAGTTATGAATGGTCATGGTACAAGTAGGTACTCACCAGGAAACTCAAGTTAGTACCTAATTTGGAATAACATACAAACCATGTTATATGGTTATGGAAGAAAATGTAGAATAGAACCAGTGAAGAGCAGAGGTGCCATAGGCACAATCAGAGAACACTGTATAAACATCAGAGGTCCGCGGTTGTTCAACGTCCTCCCAGCAAGCATAAGAAATATTGCCGGAACAACCGTGGACATTTTCAAGAGGAAACTAGATTTATTCCTCCAAGGAGTGTCGGACCAACCGGGCTGTGGTGGGTATGTGGGCCTGCGGGCCGCTCCAAGCAACAGCCTGGTGGACCAAACTCTCACAAGTCAAGCCTGGCCTCGGGCCGGGCTTGGGGGGAGTAGAAGAACTCCCAGAACCCCATCAACCAGGTATATGTCTATGTAATAATATATGGAGAAACTAGACTAATGTTTTGATTTACAACATGCATTAGGTTGTAGTTTTCTTATGATTTACAGACATTGGTGTGATAGATCATTTGCAGTTCGCAAGCATAATTACCATACCTTAAGAGATATTAAGTAACTGAACAGAGGTACACTATGTCAGAGGTTGACCCTCTGGCTAGCTTACACATGGTTGATAGAGAAATAGCAAACTGCCATTTTGACTTAGGAAATTTCAGAGAGTGCACAAAATATGAACTTTTTTGTTACAGCAGCTAGAAGGTCGTAATTGGATGTCTTTGGAAAGCAGACACCCTCAGCTGCCCAGAAAACTCGCGATACTCGTTTTGCATTTCTGGATAAATAGTTACAGAATTAGCATAAATTTTAGTTCTGGCTGCCCAGATACAAGGATGGAAGCAGGCACTGTGAGCTAAGTGTCTCAACGGTTTTCCCCAAGCCCTCGTGTAAGCGTCACCGGCAGGGGATTCTCATTGGTCGCGGCACCATGGGCCTCTAGGATGCTGGCACCTGATTGGCCGTCTCAAAAGACTAGGGGAACACCGCCGGTTCCATTCACGCCCACGGCACCTCATTCCGAGGAGCGTTGCTGTGCTGTGTAGACGTGATATTCTGTTTCGGCCAAAAACCGGGTATTTCTCTTGTCTACAGCATAGTTCAGCAAGCTCAAGTATATCTATTCCGTCTAAGCATTATTGTCAAATCCGGAAACCGCTGGGTGCAGGTTACTGGATTTCGAGTAATATATATATATTACTTGAAAGATACAAGGAAGTACACTCCGCGCCACACGTGATCGCTGCAGAAGCAACAGGACTGTAGCCAGTTGTATAGGTGATCATCGGCGAAAGTAAAGGCGATCCGTCACCATATCGCTAAGTAAACTGTGTACAGGGACTCTAGGAATACGGTTCCAAGTGTTTGAGTTAAAATTCTGAGTGATTTAATGCGAAAATTGGGGATTGTGTGGACTCTGTTTATTTCGTTCATTGTGCTGCCCACCTCGTTTGCTTATCACGTGGTGGCCATCTTCGTCTCATCAGCGTGTTATCAGTGTGCCTTAAGCAAAGCACACTAGTGCAATTCTCACCAGTGTGCACCCAAACACACCCCTATCTTCACCAGTATCCTGGGAGACAGGCGATTGTAGCCCATGTGGTCCCAGTGACTCTCTACCTCATCCGCCCACGCAACACCTCCACCCTACCTCACTGTACCATCACCCGTGTAGCCCCCTGTGCACTCTAACCTAGACTGCCTCTGTGGTGTATGATCTTCAATCAACAGCTGGGTCATAGTGAGTGTGATTGTAGTGTGGATTGGGGAAGATACCGGTAAAAAATTGAAAGTGAGTACTCAAACTATGTATATTTTGTATCATTCGTCTAACATGCATTAATTCCTTGTGCTGAATCAAGTCAGCCGACCGGTGTGTCGTTCTTCATAATCCCGATACGGGGAGGAGTTCAATTACCGAGGAAGCACGATAGATAAAGGCCTATTACAGCTAATCTGTGTGATAATTGTAACTTGACCCTAGTGTGATTGTTATCTTACACTTTGTTAAACATTTAGTGTTTGTGTGGTTTATGTTAATTGTGTTGAGGTTTTGTGTGGTTTAATTATACCATCACCTTGTTTGTGTTCAACCATTTCCGTGTTATCTTAATTTTCTTTCGTTCGAGAAGACAAGCAGTGATAAAAGTAAGTCTGTTTGGAGTTGCATGGTGACCACCGGCCAAGTCGGACGCTCCTGAGGTCTCTCCGCTCCTGGCTACTGTTTACATTGGCTGGAGTCTGGCCCTAGGTTCGGTAAGGGGCGGACGTGTTGCATCGGCGCTCCAGCAGTTTGGTGTTGTTTGCCCGTTTCGGCTGGTTGGGGGCGGGTGTGTCTCTGCTCGCCTGTGCTGACGTGGCGTTACGATGGGGGTCCCTCTACCCCCAGTCGTCCGGGCTCAGTCTGTGGGACTAGAGTTCTCTGTGCGGGCTGGTTACCCGGAGATTGCCCTGGCTTGTGAAATGCTCTCTGTCCCTGTGTTTGCGATTTATGGGGTCGAGTTGGAAACGGCCCGTAGGGCAATTGTGAAGTTTGCAGAGGAGGTGGCGTATCGCGATTTTCTCCGGCGATACGAGGGGCGGACTCTGCCCCTGCCGGATGGTGCGGGCACTGTCACCCTCTCGGATAGAAGTGGTGCACTTACTTACATCAGTGTGCATGGGGCTCCCTTGAAGTTTCCAGAGGCTCTGCTACGGCGGTATTTCGGCCGGTTTGGCGCAGTTGTTAGTGTGAGAGTGAACGTGGTGTCTTCTAGTCCTCTTAAGGGTGTGAGGTCTAACATTCGCACCCTGGGCATGAGACTCCGGGCGGATATTCCGTCCTCTGTGCGCCTTATGGGGTACAATGTTCGGGTGTTTTACGCCCGTCAGCCGCGGACGTGTTATCGTTGTGGTCTTTTGGGCCATCAGGCTGCTGACTGTTCTGCGCCTGCTGTTGCACCAGTGAATCTCTTCAGTGAGGAGGATTTTCCGCCCCTTCCTGTGGGGGATGATTCGGTGGGTATGGACGTCTCTTTGGCTGAGGAGGTGCCCTCTGTAGCAGCTGTTGCTCCGCCTGTTGCGCCCCCTGTTGTTGCCGCATCTCCTCCGGAGGTTGGGTCCTCGCGTAGTGCTCCAGCTGGTGTCCCTGAGCCTCTTCCGCCTGCCGTTTGCTCAGACCCCTCGTCTTCCAGTTCTTCCTCTGCTGTGTCTGTCCCGGTCCCTGCGCCCTCGCCGTCTGTTCCGGCTGTGCTGGGAGCTGAGGTGGTTCCGGCATTCCCTCCTGTGCCTGGCCTGGTGCCCCGTGTGGTTGAGGAGGCTGCCGTGCCGCGGCGTGCGTCGGTTCGCTCGGTTGGTGCTGCACGGGTCGCTGAGTCTGCCTCCGGGTCTGATGATGTGCGGCCCGAGCTTAAGCGTTCCCGGCGTTCTTCTGCGTGGGCTGATGTTGGCGAATTCGACGAGTGTCGTCCTTCCTTGACGGTGGAGTGGCTCCGGATGTGGTGCACACTACGGTGGTGGCGGAGGTACACTTGCCTGAGGATGCCGGTGCCGGCGTTTCGGCCTCAACCTATGGTCCGGTGTCCGTGGGTCCTGCTTCAGGTGCGTTGCCTGCGTCGGATGGCTCCGGTTCTTCGTGGGCGGTGGTTCCCCCTGCTGTAGTTGGTGGTGAGCGGGGTGGCCTGGTAGTGATGTTGAGAAAGGATGCTCGCTCTGGGTGTTCTGTGGCCCCTTCCTCGTTACCCGTTTCCTCGGCAGCAGTCTTGCCGCCTCTTCAGTTTCCTGCAGTCCCTTCCGTGTCTCCTGTGGTATCCGTGGAAGTGCTATCGTCTCAGCGTCCGGCGCCTGCTCCGATGACGAAGGCGTGGCAGGCTCGGCGACCCTCGTCCGCTTCTCCGGTGTCATCTGCTTCCTCGAAGGGCGTGGTTGGCGCTCCCCAGCCTCGTTATGCGACTTGCGTCAGTGACCTTAGGCATTGGCCGATGCCGCCAGATATAGATGTTCCTGAGTTTATGATACCCGCTCGAGCGCGGGGGGTCGAAAACCCTACCGACCTTGAAGATCTAGTCTGGGAAGCTTACAAGGCGAAATATCCTCATGATCTTTTCCCGGAGAAGTACGTTTCTCTCGAGGTTCCTCGCAAGTGATTTCTGTATATTTTGTGTTGCCTGGTTGTGGGGTGTGTATGTGTGTGGGTGGGGTGGGTATTGTTTCCCGGTTCCTGCGTGCTCCGGTTTGTATTGTGGGTTTTCTTGTATGGCTAGTGGGGGGGTGTGCGGTTCCTGTGCGTTTGTGTTCGGTTGTGGATGTCGTGTGCGCTTGCTTGTCATATTGTGTGCCCTTCAGGCTGTTGGGGTGTGCTCTTTGTTATGTGTGCATTATGTGTTTGAGGTGTTAGCAGACTTGTTTTGTATGTTTCTCGCCTCTATGTTTCCCTTATGTTTGAATTACGCTGTGTTTATATTTGTGTTATGTTTGTATATGCATTTTTTGTTTTGTGGTCAGCCCTTCTGGCTGGTCTTCTCTTGATTTGTTCCTTTGTCATTGTTCATGTGTGTGCTTTGTACTTTTGTTCTGTTATATTTGTTCTGTTTTTATTGTACATTATACGCATGCTTGCATGTAAAAATAAAAAAAATAAAAAAAGTTTACATTGGCTGATTGCTGGTTTGCCCTGCTGTTGGTGGTTTGCCACTGACAGGGTGACGTTTGACTTAGCCATGGGGACTTCTCGCCCTCCAGTGATGAGGACATTGTCGACTGGTCTGGCATTTACCGTGCCGGTGGACCATCCGTTCGTTGGTGTCACCCTGGTGGACGCGCTACATGTGCAGCTGTCGGACCTGGTGGGCATCCAGCTGCTTCAGGGCAACCGTGCTGTGGTAAAGTTCCGCCTCCAGGCTGCCTTTCAGGCGTTTCTCGAGCGGTGTGAGGGGCGTGTTTACCCTCTCCCTGATACTGCTGGTTCTGTTAAGGTAGGGAATCTTAGTGTCACCTTGACGTCTGTGGCAGTGCATGGTGCCCCCTTCGAATTTCAGGACGACATTTTAACCTTCTGTTTTGAACGATTTGGGACAGTGTTAAGTGTTCGTTGGAACAAGGTCGTTGCCGGGCACTGTGTTGGTATGCTTGACGGCTCCCACACCCTGACGATGTCGCTGAAGTGTAGTGTCCCGTCGTCGATGTCTGTGTTGGGTTACACGCTCCGCTGCCTGTACCGGGGTCAACCGCGCACCTGTTATCGGTGTGGTCACGAGGGTCGTCTGGCTGCAGCGTGTGACGTGGGAGCGACTAGTAGGGTACATGTTTTTCGTGTGGAGGATTTTCCGCCCCTGTTGCGTTTGGACGGTTCTGAGGACGGAGTGGGTGCTGTGCCTGAGGTGCCTAATTGCCTGTCTGCTGCTCCGCTTGTTGAGGCGAGTTCTACGGCCTGTGCGACACGTCTGGTGACTGCTGTGGCTCCTGGGGTTGTTGAGCCTGTGTGTGTGGATGTCGGGCCGTCGCCTGCGCTGCATGTAGTGCCGGATGTCCCGGTGGAGGTTCATGTCCCACCCCCGCCTGTGGATGTGGTTCCGGCTCCCGGGGACGTGGGTTCTGCTGTTTTGAAGGGGGGGGGGGGGCTTCGGCAGGGGACGGTGCCTGCCGTGCCTGTGTGTGTTGGCGACTGTAGTTCTGCTCTTTCCATCCCTTTGCAGAAGTGTGCGCGTCGGTGTTCTGAGGCTGTTTCCCTGGATGATGTGGACAGTGCAGGCGATGTGGCCTCTGTGGACTCTTCGGACGGTGCAGGTGTGGCCTGTGTAGATGTGCAGATGGTGGCTGTGCCTGCAGAGGGACCTGCTGGGAGTGGTGTGGTGCGGCCTGTCTCGAAGCGTTCGCGGCGGGCTCGGAGTGTGTCTCCCCTTCGTGGTGTGCCTTGGGAGATGGTGGGGGAGTATGGTGCTCTGGGGTCCCCCGCCGAGAATGATGGTGCTGTGCGGGGCTCCGAAGTTGGTACCTGTGCCCCCCTCCTGCGTCTCCTGCTGTTGGGTCCCTGCAGTGGGGGGTTGCCCCTGATGATCAGGACCTCGTGGTGCTGTGGAAAGATGTGCACCTGGGGGCCTTGGCTCCTGTGCCCAGTGGTGGGGTCGAGGCCGCGCCTGCATCTCCTGCGGTTCCCCTTCCTTCGTTGGAAGGGGGGGGGGGGTCTGGGGGATGCCTAGTCCCGACTGCTGGGGTCGTGCCGTGTGAGGGTCCGGTGTTGGAACCTTATCGGGAGGCCCGGGTGCTTCCGATCCCGTGGTGCTCGTCCACTGTCTGGGTGTCGCGGGTGAAGGAGTTTGTCTATCGGGTGCCGGATAAGATGTCTCAGCCAAGGGCACCGCCTGGTGGCCGGGTGTCCCCCTGACACGTGGGTGATTTGGGAAGCTTACTGCTTGCGCTTTCCGATATCCTCTGTTTTCGTCGCCACTCCTCTCACTACGGCTCAACACTTCTAACACTTTTGATTTTCTTCTCCTAAACGTCAACGCGTCTCCCTACACTTGTCCTGATGCAGTCATTGGGAGGGTAAACCCTTCATGCAAACTGCACATATTCTCAAGAAGAAGAAGTCTGTTTGCTCTATTGAAATTGTATTATCATTGATTTTATAACATTTGTTGTGACGGTTGTGAGTGTTGTTCAGTGCTTGGGTTAAGCACTGTATTTTGCTACTGTAATTGTGTTGGTCTATGTGACCCCGTGTTGTTTTGATTTTGTATTAATTTATTGTGAAGTCAGTGTCATTGAATTAATGTAATTAATTACCATCTTTAGTAGTGAGAGGTGATTAGCAATCGTGTTTACTAATCAGTGGTTGTAAAGCGGTCTCAGTGATCGACTAGTGTTAACGTAAATTCTTCGTGAGTTAAGTATGACAGGACCTTGAACAGTTACTCAGAGATTGCTAATTACCCGGAAGTTTTTTTTTTTTTTTTTTATTTTTATTTTTACATGCAAGCATGCGTATAATGTACAAGAAAAACAGAACAAATATAACATAGAACAAAAGTACAAAGCACACATATGTACAAGGACAAAGGAACAAATCAATAGAAGACCAGCCAGAAGGGCTGACCACAAAAAAAATGCATATACAAACAATACACAATTAGTAACACAGTGTAATACAAACATAAGGGAAAACCCCAGGACAAAATGCACACAAAACAAGCCCTCAAATACATACAGAGAGGCGAGAAACATACAAGAATAAGGACAATAACAATAAAGAAAACAGATCCGCCATAACAAACGGAAGGCAAAACATAACAAAGAGCACACGCCAACAGCCTGAAGGGCACACAATATGACAAACAAGTGCACACGACATCCATAACCAAACACACAAACGCATAGGAACCGCACACCCCCCCACGAGCCATACAAAAAAACCCACAAAACAAACCGGAGCACGCAGGAACCGGGAAACAATACCCACCCCACCCACTCACATACACACCCCACAACCAGGCAACACAAAATACATAGAAATCACTTGCGAGGAACATCGGAAGAAACGTACTTCTCCGGGAACAGCTCACAAGGATATTTCGACTTGTAAGCTTCCCAGACGAGATCGTCAAGGTCGGTAGGGTTTTTGATCCCCCGCGCTCGAGCGGGTATCATAAACTCAGGAACATCTATATCTGGCGGCATCGGCCAATGCCTAAGGTCACTGACGCAAGTCGCATAACGAGGCTGGGGAGCGCCAACCACGCCCTTCGAGGAAGCAGATGACACCAGAGAAGCGGACGAGGGTCGCCGAGCCTGCCACGCCTTCGCTATCGGAGCAGGTGTCGGACGCTGAGACGATAGCACTTCCACGGATACCGCAGGAGACACGGAAGGGACTGCAGGAAACGGAAGAGGCGGCAAGACCGCTGCCGAGGAAACGGGTAACGAGGAAGGGGCCACAGAACATCCAGAGCGAGCATCCTTTCTCAACATCACCACCAGACCACCCCGCTCACCACCAACTACAGCAGGGGGAACCACCGCCCACGAAGAACCGGAGCCATCCGACGCAGGCAACGCACCTGAAGCAGGACCCTCGGACACCGGACCAGAAGTGGAGGCCGAAACGCCGGCACCGGCATCCTCAGGCAAGTGTACCTCCGCCACCACCGTAGTGTGCACCACATCCGGAGCCACGCCACCGTCAACGGAAGTACGACACTCGTCGAATTCGCCAACATCAGCCCACACAGAAGAACGCCGGGAACTCTTAGGCTCGGGCCGCACATCATCAGACCCGGAGGCAGACTCAGCGACCCGCGCAGCACCAACCGAGCGAACCGGCGCACGCCGCAGCACGGCAGCCTCCTCAACCACACGGGGCACCAGGCCAGGCACAGGAGGGAATTCCGGATCCACCTCATCTCCCAGCACAGCCGGGACAGACGGCGAGGGTGCAGGGACCGGGACAGACACAGCAGAGGAAGAACTGGAAGATGAGGGGTCTGAGCAAACGGCAGGCGGAAGAGGCGCAGGGACACCAGCTGGAGCACTAGGCGAGGACCCAACCTCTGGAAGAGATGCGGCAACAGGGGGCGCAACAGGCGGAGCAACAGCTGCTACAGAGGGCACCTCCTCAGCCGAAGAGACGTCCATACCCACCGAATCATCGCCCACAGGAAGGGGCGGAAAATCCTCCTCACTGAAGAGGTTCACTGGTGCAACAGGAGGCGCAGAACAGTCAGCAGCCTGATGGCCCAAAAGACCACAACGATAACACGTCCGCGGCTGACGGGCGTAAAACACCCGAACGTTGTATCCCAGAAGGCGCACAGAGGACGGAATATCCGCCCGGAGTCTCATGCCCAGGGTGCGAATGTTAGACCTCACACCCTTAAGAGGACTAGAAGACACCACGTTCACTCTCACACTAACAACTGCGCCAAACCGCCCGAAATACCGCCGTAGCAGTGCCTCTGGAAACTCCAAGGGAGCCCCATGCACACTGATGTAAGTAAGTGCACCACTTCTATCCGAGAGGGTGACAGTGCCCGCACCATCCGGCAGAGGCAGTGTCCGCCCCTCGTATCGCCGGAGAAAATCGCGATACGCCGCCTCCTCTGCAAACTTCACAATGGCCCTATGGGCCGTTACCAACTCGACCCCATAAATCGCAAACACAGGGACAGAGAGCAGTTCACAAGCCAGGGCAATCTCCGGGTAACCAGCCCGCACAGAGAACTCTAGTCCCACAGACTGAGCCCGGACGACTGGGGGTAGAGGGACCCCCATCGTAACGCCACGTCAGCACAGGCGAGCAGGCACACACCCGCCCCCAACCGGCCGAAACGGGCAAACAACACCAAACTGCTGGAGCGCCGATTCAACACGTCTGCCCCGCACCGAAGCTAGGGCCAGACTCCATTGTGAAGTCAGTGTCATTGAATTAATGTAATTAATTACCATCTTTAGTAGTGAGAGGTGATTAGCAATCGTGTTTACTAATCAGTGGTTGTAAAGCGGTCTCAGTGATCGACTAGTGTTAACGTAAATTCTTCGTGAGTTAAGTATGACAGGACCTTGAACAGTTACTCAGAGATTGCTAATTACCCGGAAGTTGTTGATTGACTTCGTTGAGTCTGGTTTAGTTGCTTGGCTGTCTGTGCTGACAGAGTGTATTTAACGTAGTTTACCTTGCTTTGGTTTGACTGACCTGGAGACAAATTAACGTAATTGGTTTTACTAAGTAACGTAAATGTGTTGTAACTTGTTTGATTGAAATTGATCAGATCAATTGTCATCTGTCTGTTAATGTGTTGTAACGTAATTGATTGCGTTGACTGCCGTCCTGAGAGACGAGCCTTAATGTAATTAAATGAGTGTTGCACGGAAGACTCTGTGACAGGTCGGTCTGTTGATGTTTTTATTGTTTCCGCAGTCGTCACGAACTGCTACTTGCATCTGAGTGGTCGCCCACTGTTTCACTGTAATTAATATTGGAACTGTGAGCGGTCTGTACCAGCAGTGCGTTTATTCCAGCTTGTCTAGTGTTGACAGCGCCACTACGGACTTTAACGTAACGCTAAATTATTCTTGCCTTCTATTATTATTATTAGGTTTTATGAATAAATTGTTATTGTTGGAACTACAAGTGTCTTTCCGTTCACACCTTCTAAGATCCTTGTCACCATTTATTAACTCTGCCTTACACTTGAAAGTGATTCCTTGTGTTGCTCTGGATATATGGACGCGAGCTAATTTCATAGCCACACACACCGAAGAAATCATTTGGTATGAGACACCTATGAGCTACTCTGACAACTGCCTTCGGTAGTTACGGAAGCTCCACGACTCAGTGGATTAAGAGTGGCAAGGATCTGAACAGGTGGCTCTACGCCACCTGTTCAGTCTTAAAGTAATAAGCTGTCATTACAGAACTTGGTTGTTGCTAGTGCAGTTCTTTCTGAGTGAGGTCACTTGTATTAGTGCCTTCCCCCACAGGCCGACAATCTCACACCCTATGTCCATAAAGCTTTAATTTCATGATAGCCAGAGACATGTCATTAAATTTCAGACATCAGCTGGAGGTGCAATTTTGCTTCATTTCAAGCTGTAGTTAAAGTGACGGATGAATATTACTGATTTCAGACATATTTTACTTTGTAACGGGGTTTTCGAGGATGGAAATATAATATATACCTGGAGATGTTTCATTGTTAATAGATATACATAATATATGTTATGTTACCTGTTATTTTTAGCTATACGTGTCTGTTAAATTATATTTGGCAACACCGAGTGAGAAAGCCAGCAGCTTGACTGACTCCCAGAGTTAAAAAGTCAGTTGGTCTATAGATATAGTAGACACTGAAGATGTACTGCTTGGCAACTAATCCAATAATTAAGTAGTCTTTTTAACTTTAAGTTAAATGATTGTATTAGTGACAGGTATTCAATAAGTGGGTTATAATATAAGATGAAAATATTGCCACTGTTTTCTATAAAGTAATTGAAATTCCATTTTAAATAAAAATCTGTGAAACTGCCTGTGACAAATCTTATAAACTCTCTTTAGAAGTTTCTGAGGAGGAAAGTTTCTCTACACGGCAGGGAGAAATAACAGCTAGAGTAAGCTTTACCAGTAAATACTATCAACACTATACAATATCTTGAATTAGGATATTTTAATGCCAGAACGATTGCCTAGTTAATCAAGTAAATTCAACAACTGAATCACGTCAGAGACGATTTGTATTATTTGAAATGATAAACAGTTTTATCTTTCCACATTTGACATAATTCAATGTTGCACAATAATCACAATAATGTACATAGTAATTCATCATCACATTATAAAGAATGATGTTATCAAGATAATAAGTAATACGTCTGAGCACAGGTAAAAGTGTAAACATAGAAAATGTTAAGAATACAATTTATTGTATCAGTAACAAAGTGGTGAACAGCGAGCAACCTGTTTTCCTGAATAGTACACCGTATTTTAACATGTAAATTCCCTTAGGCCAAAATATGAAGTACTTTAAATCGTGGCGGCTCGCAAAATTTTCGTGATCTGTTTTCTGTTAGTGGGTTCTCGTGTAGGTTACTTTCAGGCAATTTAGTACATCAGTTTAGTACGTTGGGAATGTTTGGGAGAACAGCCTGGAGCCGCTAGCAGCCTTTCATCTCCATCATATGGCTGCTTATATCCCTGTTATTGGGTCGGTATATGAGGGATTGACTCATATGACTCATTGACTTGACCTTGCCTCTCTTCCTAATATCACCCCCTCCCCGCTCAGCTCGTTGTCGCCGTGTGGGGGCTTCGTGGGCGGCTGACGGAGTATGATGCTCCTTAGGACAGTCCTCTGTCCTTTTCTAGCCTTGTGCTCCTGCTGCCGTCCTCTCCAATTCTGCTGGGCATCTTTTCCATTTCCTTCTGTTTCGTTTTTCTCCCCCCTCTTCTCCTATCTGCTTGCCGTTTCCTGCCGACCTTTTGCTCGTTCTGGTTCTTCCCTTGGACTTCTTCTATTTTGACGCCCGGGTGCTTGAGGAGGCATACTCTTGCACCCCTAGAACTGTAGTACCCGACGTCGAGAGCGAGGGGAACCTTTTATTGTCAATCCCCCTTTCGTCACTGAACCCGATCTCGACGGACTGTCGGTTTCTTAAGGTGGCGTTTGTGGGGCGTATACTAACGACGCACCCCTAGGAGGCCCCGACAAGATCGGCGATAGCTTCTTGTTGGGTGTCCTGCCTCTAATTGTGGCTCCATGGTGGGTGTGGGGGCACATTTGTGAATGAATTCTTCTTTTCGTCAAGATGATAACCCCTGTTTCGGCTGCTTCTGGCTTACCTTCTCAGGCTCGTGGGGTGGGCGACCAAGCCCCCAAGTCGGTCCGTATTGGAAGACCGGGCTCTGTAGCCTCCGCTGCATTGGGCCCCGACCTTGCTCCTCCTTTGGCCTCTCTGACTCCCCTCCCTCCTCTGTGGTTGGGTCGAGCCCCAAGCCCCCAGTGGTGACTACCTCGTCCCCTGGCGCGGCTCCTTCTCTAGTTGTAACTACTGTGCCTTTTAACCCCTCTCTCTCTGGGGGTTCTCACCGCCGTCCTCGTCACGGTCGCCCTCGCTCGATTCCTTCCAGTTCTGCTACCTATCAAGCCTTGTTTGGTCCCGCTTCGTGGGCCAAATATTTTGATCTCCTCCCTCTTGATTCTGCGCCTCCTGACGATTTCTCCCTCCATCGACATCTCATTGATTCCGTGGATGCCTCCATTACTTTTAACCCCACTCGTCTCGGTACACGTGTCGTTGCTGCTCCTTCTCAGGATGCTGCTTCCCGCTTGGCTGCCTTATCCTGCCTTGGCGAGACCCCCGTTCGGGTCTCGAAGAATGCTCAGTTGAATGCCAGTATTGGCACTATTTTGCTCCCGCCCCATGTTGCGACCGGTGTTCGGGACCTGCGCGACTGCCACGACGATATTCGACATATCCTCGCTGCCCAGGGCCATTCTATTCTCCAGGTGGACACGTTTACTCGTCCCCCTCGTGGTAGTCGCCGTCAACCCCTCCGGGTTGTGAAGATTACCTTTGATGGTAGGACCCTTCCACCCTCTGTCATTCTTGCTGGTGCCAGGTGCTCTGTCCAGGAGTACATTCCTTCTCCTCTGCTCTGCAACAAGTGCTGGAGGTTTGGGCATGGTGCCCTCCGCTGCTCCGGGACTGTCTCTCTCTGTCCTTTGTGTGGTGGCGAAGGTCACTCTAAGTCGGAGTGCACTTCTCCCCAGGCTCGTTGCCTCAACTGCGGTGAGGCCCATCCTACCTTCTCCCGTGCGTGTGTCCATTACAAGCTTGAGGCAGCCGTCCTCAACCTGAAGCACCGGGAGCGTTTATCTTTTCCTGAGGCGAGGCGCCAGGTTCGCCGGCTCCCGCCTTATGCTAATATCTCTTATGCTCGCGTGTTGCGCTCTTCCTCTCCTCGTCCTTCCCGCCTTCCTCAGACTCACAACCGTTTCCGGGCCTTGGACCCTGATGCGCCCACTGCCCCCTCCTCTGTTCCTTTGGGTTCTCTCCCGAAGGATCCTCCTCCAGGTCCTCTGTCTGGGGTTCCCCTTCCTTCTACCCGGTCTGTCGTGTCTTCTTCCTCGTCCCCCTCCGATCCTCCTTCCCATCCTCTTCCTCCATATATCGGCTCTCCCCACCGCCTGTCGGTGCGGGCGGATGTCCATCGCTCTCCTAACGGCCGTCGTGTGTGCTCTCGTTCGGCTTCTCCTGTTGAGACACTGGAATCCGTTGCCCGGTACGTAGTTGCTGGGACACCTGTCTCTTTAAGTCAGAAGCGTAAGCCTGGCTCCTCTCCTTCCTCTTCCCCGGCGGGTAAGAAGGCTTCGCTTTCTTCCTCAGCTCCTCCTTCTGGCTCTGTTGCTCCTTCCCCTCCCGTTTCAGTGCTTGCGCCCCCTGTTCTTGCTATGGAGGTTTCTTTGGCCCCTGCTTCCCTTTCGGTTGCTGCTCTTGCTGGGGTGCGCTCCCCTCTTTCTACTCCCCCTCTTCCTGCTGCTGTCCTTGACTGCTCCTCTCAGTTGTCTCCTCCTCTTCCTCCTCCTCCTCCGGACCCTGCCCGCCCACCTCTGATCTGTTCTCCCGTTTCCTTCCCTCCGTCTTTGCTCAGTTTACCCATGCCCCCTAACCCTGACTTTGCTGACCCTGATCCCGACCCTGATATTCTTTAACGTGCTCTGTTGCTCTTTCGCCTTTGTTTCTTCCTTGTTCTCTGTTTTTGTCCTTTCTCTTATCGTCGTTGTCCATTCTTCAATGGAACGTTCGAGGTTATTACGCCAATTTCCTCGAACTCCAACTTCTGATTTCGCGGTTTTCGCCCCTTTGTGTCTGTCTCCAGGAGCCAATGCTTGGTGCTCATCCTGGTCGTTTTCGTGGCTATTCCTTTCTCTCCCCCCCCCCCCCAGCTGTTGCTGGGGCTTCTAATTCTTCTGCTCTCTTGATTCGGGCTGATGTTCCCTTTGTTCCTTTACTTTTTCCTTCGCCTCTCCATTGTTCTGCTGCTCGTATCTTTGTGGGGAAATGGTACACAGTTTGTTCCATTTATCTCCCCCCGAGTGTCCCGCTCTCTCTTCCTGATTTGAAACACCTCCTAGACTCCTTGCCGGAGCCTGTGCTCCTGCTGGGTGACTTCAATTGTCGTCATTCTCTTTGGGGTGACGTTCTGACGAATACCCGGGGTCGCCTCCTTGAGCCGTTTCTCCTCTCTTCTTCCCTGTCTCTTCTGAATTCTGGTGAGCCCACTCATTTGGACTCTCGGACTCGCACCCTTTCTTGTCTTGATCTTTCTCTCTGCTCTTCTTCTCTTTACTTAGATTTCACGTGGCAGGTTCTTGATGACCTCCATGGAAGTGATCATTTCCCCATCCTTGTTTCCTTTTTCTCTTTTCGCCCTTCCCTCTCTTTCCCTAGGTGGCAGTTTGCTAAGGCAGACTGGACCCTATTTACCCTCAGTGCTGCTCTCTCTGACCTCTCCCTTCTGCCTCTCTCTCGCGCTCTCCTCCTTTTTCATGACACTGTCTTCAACGCTGCCCTCCGCTCTATTCCTCGCTCTTCCTCTCGGGGTCCACGGAAGTGCGTTCCCTGGTGGAATGCGGACTGTGCTCGGGCTGTCCGCTGTAAGCGTGCAGCCTGGAAGAGGCACCGCCGTAGGCAGACGACCGATTCTTTTCTTTTCTTTCGGAAAGCGAGTGCGGTGGCCCGTAGGGCCATCCGTACGGCTAAACGTGAATGTTGGGCATCTTATGTCTCAACAATTACGTCCGAGACCCCTCTGGCCCAGATCTGGAAGCTTATCTGCAAGATAGCGGGTAAGTTCGTTCCCGATGTTTCCCCGGTCCTTCACCTCCGTGATACTCTTGTGGCGGACCCGTTGCAGGTCGCTTCCGAACTGGGTTCCCACTTTTCTTCTGTTAGCTCTGGTCTTCATCTTCCCCAATCTTTCCTTCTTCGTAAACCTGTCCTTGAGTCTCGTCCTTTAGATTTCTGCACTCATCTTCAGCTTCCCTATAATGATCCCTTCTCTCTCTCTGAACTTCGTTCTGCCCTGGACCTCTGCGGTTCTACGGCGGCGGGCTCCGATGGTATTCATTATGAGATGCTTCGCCATCTCCCTCCGAGCACGTCTCAGTATTTACTGAGTCTGTATAATCGGATCTGGGAGTCGTCGTCAGTCCCTGAGGACTGGCTCGATGCCGTTGTCCTCCCTGTTCGCAAACCGGGGTCTCTGGATACTTCCCCTAAGGACTTTCGCCCTATTGCTCTCACAAGTTCTGTCTGCAAACTCTTTGAACGTATGGTTAACGTTCGTCTGATGTGGTTCCTGGAACACCATCACCTCCTCTCCCCTTCTCAATTTGGTTTCCGCAAGTGCCGCAGCACGACAGATGTCCTGGTGAACTTGGAGGTCTATATTCGTACTGCTTTTGCTGCGAAGACTCCGTTGTTGCCGTCCTTTTTGACCTAGAAAAGGCTTACGACACCACTTGGCGTTATCATATCCTATCTCAACTTCATTCTTTTGGCCTTCGTGGTCATCTCCCTCTCTTTCTCCGCAGCTTCCTCTCTCGTCGTTCCTTTCGGGTGCGCCTTGGTACCGCTCTCTCTCCCTCTTTTCAGCAATACGAAGGTGTGCCCCAGGGTAGTGTTCTGAGCACTACTCTTTTTCTGGTTGCCCTCAATGGTCTTCTTTCCTCTCTTCCTTCTGGTGTCTTCTCCGCTCTCTATGTCGATGATCTTACCCTATGTTTTCAGGGTGATGATTCGCCTCTCCTTCAACGCCGGCTTCAACTTGCAATTGATGCCGTGTCGTCTTGGGCCACAGGTCATGGCTTCAAGTTCTCTACTTCTAAGACTTGTGCCATGACTTTTACGCGGAAACGGGTTGTTCTTCGTCCCTCTTTGTCACTTTATGGTCATCCCCTTGAATACAAAGATTCCGCGAAGCTTTTGGGGTTATTCCTTGACACTCGTTTGTCTTGGTCTCCCCATATCTCTTACCTCCGTGTTGATTGCTCTAAGGCCCTTATCCTCCTTCGGGTCTTGTCCCATACTTCTTGGGGGGCAGATAGGCGCACTCTCCTTGCTTTACATTCCTCTCTCGTCCTGTCTAAGCTCGATTATGGTTGCCCTGCTTACTCGTCTGCTTCTCCTTCTACTCTTCGTCGTCTTGATGCTTTGCACCATACTGGGTTGCGCCTCAGTTCTGGTGCCTTTCGTTCGACTCCCATCCTTAGCTTGTATGTTGACACTGGCTTCCTGTCTCTCCAGGACCTCCGTGATCGCTACTGTCTTCGCTATCTTGCGCGGTCCTTGCAACATCCTTCCTCTCGCCTCTGTCATGCTTTAACTTTTACCCCTCCTGCAGTTCCTGTTCCTCTTCACCACCTCCCTTTCTGTCCGGTTATCTCGCCTACAGGATTCTCTCTCCGTTCGTATTTCTGATGTTTCTCCTCGTGTTGTTCCTTCTTTGCCCCCGTGGAGGGTCCCTCTTCCGCGGTTTTGTACTTCCTTGACCCGTATCACTAAAGCTTTTACCCCTCCTACGGTTCTAAAACGCCTTTTCCTCGAGCACTTTTCTTCTCACTCCCACTCCGTTTCTGTCTTCACCGATGGGTCTAAGTCAGCGGACGGTGTTGGCTACTCTGTTGTATTTCCTGATCGCACTTATATGTGTCGCTTGCCTCCGGAGACTAGCATCTT
The DNA here is from genome assembly GCF_040958095.1 of Procambarus clarkii. NCBI lineage: Eukaryota > Metazoa > Arthropoda > Malacostraca > Decapoda > Cambaridae > Procambarus > Procambarus clarkii. The sequence goes on from NC_091166.1 coordinate 17,852,967, forward strand.
TACAGCGGAACTTTATGCTATTCTCTATGCTCTTCGTCTCCTGCTTTCTCGTTGTCAGTCTTCCTTTGTGGTTGTTGTTGACTTTCGTAGTGCCCTCATGGCTCTCAGGTCCTTTAATCCGGTTCATCCAGTAGTTGTCGAGATCCAGCATTGGCTGTTTCTCGTTCACAGTAAATTTAAGTCGGTTGAGTTTTGTTGGGTTCCCAGCCATATTGGTGTGTCTTTAAATGAGCGTGCGGATGCTGCCGCTAAGGAAGCTGTCCGCTCTTGTCCCATCTCTCGTAAAGGCATTCCGTATTCCGACTTTTACCCGGTTATCCATTCCTCAGTCCTTACCCGTTGGCAGGCTTCTTGGTTGTCTGTTACTGGTAACAAGCTACGTACTCTTAAATGTTGTGTTTCCTCGTGGCCGTCCTCCTTCCACCGTAACCGGCGGTGGGAAACAGCTCTGGCGAGGTTGCGTATTGGCCATACTCGCTTAACCCATGGTCACTTGATGGAGCGCCGCCCTGCTCCTTATTGTCCTAGTTGCATTGTCCCTCTTACGGTCGTGCATGTCCTTCTTGAATGTCCTGACTTCCAGGACGAGCGTGTGTCTTGCTTTCCGACCGCCCCTCGCGGTCACCTGTCCCTCGATAGAATTCTTGGTGACTCGGATACTTTTGATATCGTTCGCCTTATGAGTTTTTGTTCTCGTATTGGCATCCTTGGTGATATTTAGCGCCCTCTGATTATTTTGCGTATTTGATGGTGCTACATAGCTTTCCCGGTTTGGTGCCTTCTTTTGATAATTACTTACTTACTTCCTAATATCAACTTAATATACTCATGTAACTACAATACTCTCCACCTGACAATTTATTATCATTACCAAATATTGGCACAAACAGTCTTATTTGCCTAAGTCTTGAAGTTTGAGTTTAAGACCTCACAGGAACCCTTAAGTTCAACTTACTCTAACCTGCAGTCTGACGTCACACACCCGTTGTCAGATGAGTATAACATTATATATGTTATATCTGGATCCATTTATTCATGTATAATTATATAATCTTACTCAAAGGCTGGCTACATAGCATAACATCAACTAAACACTGGTAGTGTTCCGTTCACACTTGTATGTCTACATAACTTCATTGTGCAATTAGCACAGACCTTAATTAATCTAAAATTCAAATCCAGTGTGCTGATGGAAATTCCCTGTTATATGATAACAGTTAAATAAATTCCCTGTTATATGATAATAATTCCATGATAACGTTAAGCAATAAACTCACTTGTCGGTCCCCATAAAGGAATGTATAGTCTTCAACACAATAATGCGTGTAGTCTCTTCACTTTCAAACTATGAAATATTTTATTGGACTAACCACCTTGAAAAAATAACGTTGAGACTTGGGAGTATTGAGCATTTTGGTTTGAAATTTGGTTTGAAAGTTTCTCCGTGGTGTAGTGGTAAGACACCGGGCATTCTGCGAGAGCTTTGTCATGGGTTCGTATCCTGGCCGGGGAGGATTTACTGGGCGCAAATCCTTAACTATAGCCTCTGTTTAACTCAACAGTAAAATGGGTACGTGATTGTAAAAACGATTCTTCGTGGTGGTCGTATTCCAGGGACCATAGGATTAAGAACTTGCCCGAAACGCTAAGCGTACTAGTGGCTGTACAAGAATGTAACAACTCTTGTATATATATAAAAAAAAAATGTCCATTTACATGATTCAGATGAGCTACGTAAAATTTATCCATTAGTCCCATTTTACATTCATACAATTGTGATTTAAAATAAATAATTTTTCCCATTCAATTCTTGATCCTTCGAAAACAGATGTATTGTATCTATTCACTTACAAAAATAATCACTCGTCTCGGAATTAACAGGTCCTAATATTAGCCTTTGTAAGGTACACCCGCTCTGACCCCTCTCCTCAAGCCCTCACTCAAACTCTTGTGGGAAGACGACCACTTTATCTGCACTTGAAGGGAAGTATTAGGGCAGCCGCCTAACTCCGGCACAATTTTTAGCCAACGGCCTATGTCAGGTATACACAAAGTTGCTGGCTATGACCTACTGTTATCTGCCGCTCCATACAGTTATCAGTGTCCCCTACCGAATCTCCTCTTGCTCCCACTATCATTTTTTCAGCCCGTTCTCAGGGTCCTGTATTCCTGAAAATACTGCTTATAGTGCTCAATCTGCTTTGTTTAACACTTCCTCTGTGGTATACTCAAGGCTCGGGCACAACCAGCGCGCCCCTTGTGATTACTGACCCTCTTAACCACAAAGCTGCCGCCTCTCAGCCCACCTCCAAGCTTTCCCAACCTGCCTGCCTGCGTTCCAGCTTGCCGGCCTGCTATCCCGGTGGCCTGCCTACCATCATGCCTGTCCTCCGGCCTGCCTACCATCCTGCCCGTCTGCGTGCCATTTTGCCACTCTACCTGCCAGCCTGCCGGTTTGCCTGCCATCCCGCTGGTCTGCTTGCCATCCTCCCTGCAGTTCTAATTGCCTGAAATCCTGCCTGTCAAACTATCTACTCGCCTGTCTACCGTCCAGACATCCTATCTCCCAGCCTTCCTCCCATCCTGCCTCTCAGTTTGTATTCACCTAGTTGTATTCTCCTAGTTGTGTTTGCGGGGGTTGAGCTTTGCTCTTTCGGCCCGCCTCTCAACTGTCAATCAACTGTTTACTAACTACTTTTTTTCCACACCACACACACACCCCAGGAAGCAGACACTCTTAGGAAGCAGCCCGTCACAGCTGGCTAACTCCCAGGTACCTATTTACTGCTAGGTAACAGGGGCATTCAGGGTGAAAGAAACTTTGCCCATTTGTTTATGCCTCGTGCGGGAATCGAACCCGCGCCACAGAATTACGAGTCCTGCGCGCTATCCACATGGCTACGAGGCCCCCCCCCCCTCTGTCTACCATCGGGCTAATCAGCCATCCCACCAGCCTGCCTGCCATCCTGTAAACCTGTCTGCCGTCCTGCACGAATATTGCTTACAGGGTGCCTGCTATTCTACCAATCAACCAGTCTGCCTGCTTTCCTGTCAATCAACCAGCCTGCCTGCTTTCCTGTCAACCTGTCTGCCGGCCTACTTGAGAGCCTGCCAACACTTCTCTCTCCCTCCCTACCTTCCTGCCTGTCTTTTTCCTACCTCCCTTCCTGCCAGCTTGCCTACCTGATTTCCAGCCAGGAAGACAGGAACTACCTTACTGTCAGTAATTTAGTTGCTAACTACTAACTAACTTAATATAATAAAGCAGGCAATAACTACCTTACTACCTGTGATTACAACCACTTGCGACTGTCATTGCAACTTGTGATATGTCCATGCCAGTGAAAACTCCCAAATAGGGGACCCCCCCCCCCCTTTGAGACAAATTATTAGTCAAATCTCTACACCAATTACAACCTTGGCCAGCAACTCAACACCGTTCTGACGCCTTGTGTCTCCACCATTTACACCCTGAGCTGCGTCACAGACTTCGGGGATATCATGATGGCTAACAAACCTGAGAGTATAACAGTCTCACTTGATGTTGAATCTTTAGTCACCAGTGTCGCCGTAGACACAACTATCATCTTAATTATAGACAACGTTTACCAAGACCACTCGACACCAAAGTTGGATATCCCAGTGACCGCCCTTACAAGCCTTCTTCAGACGTGCACAAAGATGTCCCCTTTCACCATCCCTGGGGAGACTTGAACACACAAATCGACCGAGTAGAAACGGGGTTTCCATTTGGTGTCCTTTTCGCTTATTTCTATATGGTCTTCCTGGAAGAGAAGATCTTCAGGACTGAGAACAAACACAAGGTCTGTTGAAGGTACACTGACGATATTTTAAACTGTGTTCGGGACCTTCAGCAGCTGGATATCATTAAGTGATCGGTTACCTAGTCCTCAGTACTCCAGTGCACACATGAACTTGGTGTGGACGGTGCACTCCCTCTTCTCGACGTATATGTCAAGACCAGAGACGCCACCTTCACCGCTGACGTTTACACGAGACCAACACTCATGGGTGTTTGTGTGTGTGGACGGCCTCAGTGAGTGCCGCTCCTGATACACGACCAGTGTGATGAACTCATTCACACCCACTACACAAACTGCACCCAGGGCACAAAGAACTGAAGGGAAGTGAGCAAGCCCCAGTAGTCTATGGATAAACTAAGAAGTGAACACCTGCATTACGAAGTAGCTACATAAATTGAACAACTCCACCCACACCAGCAGTCCTCCCCCACCCAACTTAGTCAGTAATCTAGGCCGACAATCAGGAAAATAGACAAGCAGGCAGTCATGCTAACAAGAAGGCAAAATGGTAGGCAGGTTGACAGGAAGGCAGGCAGTGAAGCAAGCGATCTGGAAGGCAGGCCATCAGGAAAGAAGGCAGGCCATCAGGAAGGAAGGCAGACTTGCAGAATAGCCAGAAATCAGGAAGGCAAGCAGAATGACAATCAGACTGGTAGATTTACAAGATGACAGACATCCGGTTGACCGGATGGTAGTAATGTTGACAGATGGCAGAAAGGTTGACAGGATGGCAGGCAAGACAGCAGGTAGGCTGACAGGACGGCAGACAGGCTGGCAGGAAGTCAGACAGGAAGGCTGAACAATTGGCGGTCAGTCTGAGTCTCACCTCATAGTCAGTGAGAAACGTTGGCATGATGGCAGGCAGGCTGGTAGAACGGCTGCCAGGCAGGTGGGCAGGACTGCAGGCACATTTGCAGGAGGGTTGACAGACTTGTCTAGGTAGACAAGCAGAGGTCACGCAAGCCTGAAGAATGGTAGGATAGAAGACAGGACGGTAGACAGATTAGTAGGCTGGTAGGACGGCAGACAAACTAGTAGGCTTGCAGGACGGAGGACAGACTAATAGGACGGCAGGATGGCAGACAGACTAATAGGTTAGCAGGATGGCAGACAGACTAATAGGATGGCAGGATGGCAGACAGGCTAGTAGGCTAGCAGGACGCCAGACTAGTAGGCTGGCAGGACGGCAGACAGACTAGTATGCAGGAAGGACGGCAGACAGAATAGTAGGCTGGAAGGACGGTAGACAGATTAGTAGGCTGGTTGGACGGCAGACAGACTAGTAGGCTGGCAGGACGGAAGACTGACTAATAGGCTGGCAGAACGCCAGACTAGTAGGGTAGAAGGACGCCAGACAGGCTAGAAGGCTGGCAGACAGGCTAGTAGGCTGGCAGGACGCCAGACTAGTAGGCTGGCAGGACGCCAGACTAGTAGGCTGGCAGGACGCCAGACAGGCTAGTAGGCTGGCACGACGGCAGACAGACTAGTAGGCTGGCAGGACGCCAGACAGACTAGTAGGCTGGCAGGACGCCAGACAGACTAGTAGGCTGGCACGACGGCAGACAGACTAGTAGGCTGGCAGGACGCCAGACAGACTAGTAGGCTGGCAGGACGGCAGGCAGGCTAGTTGAGTGGCAGGACGGCAGACAGACTAGTAGGCTGACAGGACGCCAGACTAGTAGACGAGCAGGACGCCAGATTAGTAGACGGGCAGGACGCCGGACAAGCTAGTAGGCTGGCAGGACCCCAGACCGACTTGTAGGCTGGCAGGACGCAGGACCGACAAGTAGGCTGGCAGGACCCCAGACCGACTTGTAGGCTGGCAGGACGCCAGACTAGTAGGCTGGCAGGACGGCAGACAGACTAGTAGGCTGGCAGGACGACAGACCGACTAGTAGGCTGGCAGGACGCCAGACAGGTTTGTAGGCTTGGCAGGACGCCAGACCGACTAGTAGGCTGGCAGGACGCCAGACAGACTAGTAGGCTGGCAGGACGCCAGACTAGTAGGCTGGCAGGACGCCAGACAGACTAGTAGGTTGGCAGGACGCCAGACAGGCTAGTAGGCTGGCAGGACGCCAGAGAGACAAGTAGGCTGGCAGGATGCCAGACTAGTAGGCTGGCAGGACGCCAGACAGACTAGTAGGCTGGCAGGATGCCAGACTAGTAGGCTGGCAGGACGCCAGACAGACTAGTAGGCTGGCAGGACGCCAGACAGACTAGTAGGCTGGCAGGACGCCAGACAGACTAGTAGGCTGGCAGGACGCCAGACAGACTAGTAGGCTGGCAGGATGCCAGACAGACTAGTAGGCTGGCAGGACGCCAGACAGGCTAGTAGGTTGGCAGGACGCCAGACAGGCTAGTAGGCTGGCAGGACGCCAGACAGACAAGTAGGCTGGCAGGACGCCAGACAGACTAGTAGGCTGGCAGGACGCCAGACAGACTAGTAGGCTGGCAGGACGCCAGACAGACTAGTAGGCTGGCAGGACGCCAGACAGACTAGTAGGCTGGCAGGACGCCAGACAGGCTAGTAGGTTGGCAGGACGCCAGACAGGCTAGTAGGCTGGCAGGACGCCAGACAGACTAGTAGGCTGGCAGGACGCCAGACAGACTAGTAGGCTGGCAGGACGCCAAACAGACTAGTAGGCTGGCAGGACGCCAGACAGAATAGTAGGCTGGCAGGACGCCAAACAGACTAGTAGGCTGGCAGGACGCCAGACAGAATAGTAGGCTGGCAGGACGCCAGACAGGCTGGTTTTCTGGCAGGACGCAGGACCAACTAGTAGGCTGGCAGTACGCCAGACAGGCTAGTAGGCTGGCAGGACGCCAGACAGGCTAGTAGGCTGGCAGGACGCTAGACCGACTAGTAGGCTGGCAGGACGCCAGACCGACTAGTAGGCTGGCAGGACGCCAGACAGGCTAGTAGGCTGGCAGGACGCTAGACCGACTAGTAGGCTGGCAGGACGCCAGACCGACTAGTAGGCTGGCAGGACGCCTGACCGACTACTAGGCTGGCAGGACGCCAGACCGACTAGTAGGCTGGCAGGACGCCAGACAGACTAGTAGGCTGGCAGGACGCCAGACTAGTAGGCTGGCAGGACGCAAGCCAGACTCGTATGCTGGCAGGACGCCAGACCGACTAGTAGGCTTTCAGGATGCCAGGTAGACTAGTAGGCTTTCAGGACGCCAGACAGACTAGTAGGCTCGCAGGACGCCAGACAGACTTGTTGGCTGGCAGGTCGCCAGACAGACTAGTAGGCAGGCAGGACGCCAGACAGACTTGTTGGCTGGCAGGTCGCCAGACAGGCGCCAGACAGACTAGTAGGCTGGCAGGACGCCAGACTTGTAGGCTGTCAGGACGATAGACAGGCTAGTAGGCTGGCAGGACGCCAGACAGGCTATTTGGCTGGCAGGACGATAGACAGTCTAGTAGGCTGGCAGGACGGCAAACAGGCTAGTATGCTGGCAGGACGACAGACAGGCTAGTAGGCTGGCATACTGAATGTCAGCCAGGATGTCAGGACGGAAATTAGGCTAACGGGATATCTTGCAGGATGGCAGGCAGATCAACAGGTAGGTTGGGAGTACGGTAAACAAGCTGGAAGAATGGCAGGCAAAACGGTAGGTAAGCTGGCAGAACGACAGACAGGCTGGCAGGAAGGCTGGTAGGATGGAAATTGTAGGGCAATTGAAATGTTTACACACAGCTGAGTCATACACCTTTAGTTGTACACAAATATAATTATAAGATAAAGTAGTACTAACCAATGTAGTCTATTAGCCGCCATATGTGGTATAATTTATATCAAGAAAGGAAAATGTTTATAGGTTATTATATAACCATAAATATGGTATAAGTAATAAAAATCCCATATGGAAATGTCAAGACACATAAGCCTGGAAACCCACTTCGGCCAATCATTAGCCAGATACCCACACCCACGTACAGACTAGCGAAGCGACTCAATGGCTTGCTGACTCCTTATGTCCCTTGCACCTTCAGCCTGAAGTCTCCAAATTAATTAGTTGACTTACTGCGGGGAACACGGACCACAGGGATAAGAGTCTCGTTGGACGTAGAATCACTGTTTACCAACGTACCTGTGGATGAAACAATCGGGATGATAGCGGACAGAGTGTATCGTGATCCGGCCTGTACTCCTCTTGACTTAGCAGAAAACTTTCTAAGGAAACTACTCCAAGCTTGTACTAAAGAGGCACCCTTCTTGAGCCCGGATGGGCACATGTATAAGCAAGTAGATGGGTTCGCCATGGGTTCTCCCCTAGGTGTCCTGTTTACGAACTTCTACATGGGTACCATCGAACAAAAGGTCTTAGTCGACATGAACTTGAAATCGGCCATATACTGCAGGTATGTTGACGACATTTTTACACAGGTACCTGATGTCAGACATCTGCAGGAGCTGAAGGAGGCATTTGAGCGGAATTCTGTGTTGCGTTTCACTTACGAGATGGAGAAGGATGTGAAGCTGCCCTTTCTAGATGTAACAGTCATGGAAAGGATCGGAGGTTTCCACACTGCAGTCTACACTAAGGAAACAAACATAGGAATGTGCCTCAATGCCAACAGTGACTGCCCAGACAGGTACAAGAGGAGTGTCGTTAACGCTCTGGAAGCAAGTCGATGAAGAACTCTGTAAGGTAAGGCAGGTCCTAGTCAACAACGGCTTCTCCAATGGTTTCGTTGATGACATCATAAGACGGAAGGTGAAACGCCATGCAACCTCTGAAGAGACAACTAACACAACACCTATACCCCCTATTAGACTATTTTACAGGAACTTATTTTCCACAGCTCATAAAACGGAGGAAAGGGTCCTGAAAGATATTGTTAATAGAAACGTTATCCCTACAGACAAAAATCAGAAGATACAATTGACGATCTACTATAAAACCAAGAAAACGGCCATCCTACTCATGAGAAACTCTCCAGACACAAAGCAGAACGCTTTAAAAGAGATCAATGTCGCCCATGCATTCATATGCCCACTTGGGGACTGTAAGCCTCAAAGAATTCAGTATATAGGCAAGACAGCAACATCTCTTTCCAGGCGATTAACGATGCATAAGCAACAGGGCGCCATTAAGGAACATATAAGCTCTTCCCACAACCAGACCATCACCAGAGAAGTCTTAACAAAAAAACACGGGAATCATCGATAGATACAGTGATAGCAGGCAGCTAGATATCTACGAGGCACTACACATTAAGAAGTCAACACCAGCAATCAACAGCCAATTAATGTACAACTATATTCTACCCACTTCAAGACTCCGCACCAATATAGAAGCATGAAGAAATATGGGCCAATAGGCCTTTTGCAGTTACTTCCATTCTTCCCTTTAACTTACAAAATATTTTACCCATTGTTTCGTGTTCTGTCTTGTGTTGAAAGTTTGTTTTCACCTCACCCAAAACTGTTGTAACATATCACCTCACCCAAATGCATGTACAAAGTCGAAGATGTTTAAGCTCTGTTCAGTTATAGTTGTGTCTGTGTAAACTAAAGTCTTTGAAAATTTAATAAGTTTTACGAAACGCGCTCAAGTGTCGCGTCAGACTAGAAATAAAAATGAATTTTGGAGAATTGATTTTTCAGTTACCATCAACAGTGAAGAAAAATATAAGAAACATTGAGAAATTCGTGTTAGAATTATTAATCTTACTTTTTCGGTCATATTTAATAATATATGTCTACAGGAAAGACTGCTACCAAAATATACTAATATATACATACTATATAGATGTCACGTCTGTGACAGGAAAAAAACATGCTTATTTTGAAAAACTGTTTTTCATGTGATGGGAAATCTTCGAAACCTCTTTACCGATTGCTTTGAAATTTTTACACAATGTTGCATTCCAATATTCGTGTGTTTTTATATGCCTTCTATATACATGCCTCACCTGTGAGAGGAAAAAACATAAAAAAAACAGCGCCATCTGTTGGACATAAGTGCAACAGATCTCTGAAATTTCTTTACCAATTGTTTGAAATTTTTTAACAACGTTCCTTCCGAATATGCGCATGTTTTTGTATACCTACTATATAGACGCCTTACCTGAGAGAGGTAAAAACATGTTTTTTTTTTTAAAACAGCTTCATCTGTAGCACATAATAGCAACACACGCTATACTATATATGTTACCATTCCATTTCAATGTTCTTCATTGCAATGACAAATTAAATTTTCATAGATTTTGATTTGTTTTCATCTTGATCTAATTATTTTGTGTGACATTGCATTGGAATTGAGCTGTGTTGTTTACCATGCAATTCATTTTGTCAGTATAAGTATAGATACCTCACCAGTGATAGGAAAAAACATACTTTTTTTGAAAAACAGCACCATCTGTTGCACGCTATAATAAATATGTTATTTCAATATGTAAAAACAGCTTCATCTGTAGCACGTAATAGCAACACACGCTATACTAAATATGTTACCATTCCATTTCAATGTTTCCGATTTCATTGATAAATTGAATTTTCATAGATTTTGATTTATTTTCATTTTTATTTAATTATTTTGTGTGACATGGCATTGGAATTGAGCTGTGTTTTTACCATTCAACTCATTTTGTGAGTATAGTTTATTTTTGTACTTTTCATTATTTTCATTTCGTTTTTTAACTGTTTTTCTTAAATTTCAGTGTTGGGAACATCAGATCATTTGATGTTCCGAATTTTCTGATGGGAACATCAGATCATTTTAGAATGCATCGGACGAGGAAGTGGGGACTGGAGGGGAGAACGAGGGGACGGGAGTAGGGGATAGTGGGGACGAGGGGACAGGGGGAATGGAGAATAGTGGGGAGGAAAATTCGACAAGGGAGTGGAGGATGATGGGAAGACGTGGGGACGGGGGACCGGGGAATGGTGGGGAGGATGAGGGAACAGAGGGGAGGGGGGATTGGTGCGGTGGACTGGGAGACTGGGGAAAGGTTGCTGTGTCTCAGCCACACATTTGTTACTAAGCGACAACAACAGCCACAAGAACGTGTGGCCGGGTACAGCTAATGAATAATATGAATAAGAATATTCATAAAGTATAAGAATCCTAATGATAATTAACTTTAGATAGCTTAGTTATGATCATATAATTAGTATGAAATTATGAACACAAAAAAAGAACTCAATTAATATATGACTAATATAAATGAAATTGCAATTAAATTTAAATATAACAAGGTAAGGTTATACATATGAGTATGATTTTACTAAGATACTGAGATAGATGCTTACATAAGTACGTGGGGATTTTTCTGATTAGCTAGGAACTTTTATTGATGAGAGAGCATTATTTAACCAGTAGACGGGAAACATCTCCCGTCATGCAGGGTGCAGTCGCACCTCCATAGATCTGCAGTATCAGTTCTTGATACTCGTAATGGCTCAAAAGGGCCACCACTTTCGGGCTATTCATGCCCGTGCCACCTTTTGGGTGGCTTAATCTTCATCAATCAATCAACCAGTAGAGTTACTGGCTATTCATGCCCGTTCCATCTCTTGGGTGGCTTAATCTTTATCAGTCAACCAGTAGAGCCAAATACAGCACCTTGGACAGGGTTTGGCCAGGTTAAGTTAGGCCCAGTCACTCATGAGTTATTTTCAGTTATGGCATTGGATGGATTCGAACTTTCAGATATACCACATTCATTAAAGAAGGCCAATAGTTGTTTGTCACACTTTATTTCATATCTTTTTCCTGTTCTTTCCTTCTTTACGATGATCGTTCCATTCCTAGTGTAGCACTGCTTGATAACACCTGGATTTTGTTTGCGAATTTGAAGCAGTCTGAAAAGGGGGGTTCCACGCTGCTTGGTAAGGAACTCGTTTATATAAAGGTTCGTTTTTGCTAAGCAGCTGTTTGCATGAGGTAAAACTTAGCAGCGGAATTTGCAAGTTTGATGAGCATTCTCCTAGTGCTACGGGAACTGTTTTTATCTATCCTGACAGCTGATTTGATATCAACGTTGACTTTTATCTTTGAATTAATTAGAGCGTGGGCTACATTACAGCAGTTCTCACCATGCTGTTCATCGGGTATAATCAGCAGTTCTCACTATGCTGTTCATCGGGTAGATCAGCAGTTCTCACCTTGCTGTTCATAGGGTAGATCAGCAGTTCTCACCATGCTGTTCATCGGGTAGATCAGCAGAGCTAATTATCAGGGAGTCGTGAAGTTGTTCCTGCTCCAGGTCATCGTTGGAAGCTGCCTGGTGCATCTGAAGAAGATTTATTTGTTTCCAGCTTATGAAGGATGTCGCTTTGTCCTGGTTGGGTTTCCTCGGCCTTAATCTTGTGTATTGGATCCATTGTGTTATCTGTTACAGCTTGTAAGCTGAGAATTGCTTGATTATTGTTCGTCGAAGATTCGAGGAGGCGGTCTATAGTTTGTTGTTGTTGGGAGATTGTGGCATGGAGAGCCGCAATTGCTTCAGATTGCAGGAGCACTAGGTTGTGTAGTTTCTGGAGCCATGGATTGCTCCGCAATGGTTTTAAGTTTATACAGGGAGGCATATATAGAGTGACTTCTACAGCCTGAGTTGTGAGTTGAGTCGAAGGCGGCAGCTGACAGAGAGGGAGGGAAGCGGGTGCTGTGTTTACCAACATCGGCGACAATTCCAGTGATGCCAGTGTTTCACTTAGGACTCTTGATGTTATGGATAATGAGCGAGAGGTACTCCTACCTTGCTTGTTGATATGTTTAGGCATGTTTATGGTGGTAGATTCTTGGTAACGTTTACAGAGGTAGATATTTGGAGATTGGCAGTGGGGTTAGGCGTATGGTGTACGTTTGGCAGAAGGGTCGTCGATAGGCAGGGACAATGAAAATTAGTAAATTATGGTTGATTACTGTCAATCGACTTAATAATGGTCGATTGATCATAATCGACTTGATACTGGTCGATTGATTATAATCGACTTGATAATGGTCGATTGACCATAATCGATTTGACAATGGTTCAAGACGGACGAAACGTCGTCGTCTCTTCACTTTCTAGTGTGTGTGTGGTTTGGTCAACATTCCACACATAGGCCTTCTTTGACTGGATTTAATTTAGATATGTCTATAATATTTAGATCATGTATCCATCCAAATTTTCTACATCCATTATTCCGAGTAAGTTTAGTCGTGGGTTGATCACAATGCTTTCCACTAAATAGTCCACGAGTTGAACACTCACACTAAATTGGTAATCTTGCTATATTAATTTACCTAATGTGGTTGGACATACTGGAACTGTAGGTATTATTGTGGGAGTAGTACGATATATTTTTGACCAATATCTGTCCTGCCAGGAGGCACCGGCTGGTAATATTTCATTACTTTCATTGGAGTATAATTGAGAAGGTAAATATATTCAACAGTGATTTAGTTTCATACCTTCCCACACTTTGCAGGCTTTATGATGATTGTCATATTGTTGGAGTCCAAATGGTGATAAAATTAATACGGGATTATTATCTAACTCGTCATCGCTTTCAGCCTGGTCAATGTACCATTCAAATGACGATATATTTTTTTGTCATGTTATACCATAGTGAAGTAACTTTCTTTTTCTTCGTAATGTCTCGCCTTCAATAATTACAAAGCATATTAATAAGTAATTAGCAAAAGAAAATAAATTATGGCTATAATTTTTCGTGGTTATTCATAAGGTGGGTTCAGAAATATATAGCGAACGTCTCAATCTCTAAGATAAAATATTATACAGATTTATTTAAGTGAATAAATATATACGTATACTATACTTTCTTTAAAAAAGTAAAAAACAAATAATATATGAGTTAATTATATATTCACATGATATATCAATTTATCTCACACTAGTGTGTCCTCACTTGAACGAACAGTACGGGACGAGGCCAATCAGTTTCACAGCGGAATTCGTGACCTCAGGCCAGACCTTAGGCCAGACCTCAGGCAAGACCTCAGGCCAGGCCTCAGGCAAGACCTCAGGCCTCAGATCAGAACTCAGGTCAGACCTCAGGCCAGACCTCAGGCCAGACCTCAGGCAAGACCTCAGGCCAGACCTCAGGCAAGACCTCAGGCCTCAGGTCAGAACTCAGGTCAGACCTCAGGCCAGACCTCAGGCCAGACATCAGGCCAGGCCTCAGGCAAGACCTCAGAACTCAGGTCAGACCTCAGGCAAGACCTCAGGCCAGGCCTCAGGCAAGACCTCAGGCCTCAGGTCAGACCTCAGGCCAGACCTCAGGCCAGACCTCAGGCCAGAACTCAGGTCAGACCTCAGGCAAGACCTCAGGCAAGACCTCAGGCCTCAGGCCAGGCCTCAGGCCAGACCTCAGGCCAGGCCTCAGGTCAGACCTCAGGCAAGACCTCAGGCCAGACCTCAGACTAGACCTCAGTCCAGGCCTCAGGCCAGGCCTCAGGCCAGACCTCAGGCCAGACCTCAGGTCAGATCTCAGGCCAGACCTCAGGCCAGAACTCAGGTCAGACCTCAGGCCAGGCCTCAGGCAAGACCTCAGGCCTCAGGTCAGACATCAGGCCAGACCTCAGGCCAGACCTCCGGCCAGACCTCAGGCCAGGCCTCAGGTCAGACCTCAGGCAAGACCTCAGGCTAGACCTCAGGCCAGGCCTCAGGCCAGACCTCAGGCCAGACCTCAGGTCAGACCTCAGGCCAGACCTCAGGCCAGACCTCAGGCCAGACCTCAGGCCAGGCTTCAGGCCAGACCTCAGGTCAGACCTCAGGCCAGACCTCAGGTCAGACCTCAGGTCAGACCTCAGGCCAGACCTCAGGTCAGACCTCAGTTCAGACCTCAGGCCAGGTCTCAGGACAGACCTCAGATCAGACACAGGCCAGGTCTCAGGACAGACCTCAGATCAGACACAGGCCAGGTCTCAGGCCAGGCCTCAGGCCAAATGTTGACTGTAGAGGCTAGCTGCCTCCTTGACACCCCTAATACATCCCCTCACCACGGACCCCTCCATTTATTATGAATTCTTTATTATGACCAAGGAATATGATAGAGCGATGTGTTACAAGACACTGAAATGGTTAAATTTTCTTTTCTTATTTTGGGAAAAGCATCAAGTGTGTTTAGTATCGAGGCAGGCAGGTGATGCAGCAGTCAGCAGAGGGCAGATCTGGATGATGGGTCTCCACTCACCCTCCTTCCCTGACGCCTTTCCACCACCCCCTTCCCCCAATACATCCCCCTAACTACTGACACCACCATTTACTATGAATTCTTCATTTTGACTATAGAATATGATAGAGCGATGTGTTACAAACAACTGAAATGGTACAATTTTCTCGCTAATTAGCTGATAACCAGAGCTCCCTACTGACACCACCTGCCTCCCCTGACAACACCTCCCACCACTGACACCACCTGCCTCCCTTGACAACAACAACTATTAATTGAATAACACTCATTTACCAGATAGTTCCTGGAAGCTACTTGAACTGGATAGCTGTTACGAGATGGAAAGGATTATTGTAAATATTGACGAGAATAACTATTTATGAGAATATTGAGGATGATACTGGTGGTGGTGGTAGCGATGGTAGAGGGGTCAGGAATAGTGGAAAAAGGAATATACACCATCTGATTGAAGGGAAGTTACCAGATCTAAGCTAAAACAAAGAGGTCGACCTTGGGTCAAGCTAACGTCTCCTCACAGAGCCAATGGAATGATACGTCATCGTCGATGGTCCCTTCTCTGGACAATCCGTCTGCCTGCCAGAACCTCCTGCAGGTGAACGACCAGGAGAACCAAACCCCAAGCAGATATGGGCTGATGCTACTCAGCGATACTTAGACAAGCTTTTTTTGACTATATCAACTTTGAAGGGAGGAAAAATAATAGAATCAGAAGCCAATATAAAAATAGAAATATGGAAAAGAGTTAATCAGAAGCAAATTCCTTCAATATTATTATTCGCAACATACCAGAATAAAAATCAACTGTTCGTCTCCAAAAAGGTATAAACTATTTTGTGTTAAATATTTTATATAAATATATATTTTATATATATATATATATATATATATATATATATATATATATATATATATATATATATATATATATATATATATATATATATATATATATATATATATATATATATATATATATTGTGACGGTAACGCGTTGGTGTTCGGCTGTTTAAGGCTAGGGGTATGGCCTCGTCACATAGTTATAAAAAAAAAGAAAAAACTGGAACTTCGTCTGTGGTAAGGAGAAGACACACAAAACACAAGTAAATTTTAACAATGAAATTTTAATTACGTTAAATAAATCAAAACATGAATAAAATGCACAAACAAATTCTTATAATAAAATCAATCAATCAAAATAATAAGAATACTTAAATGACACAATGAAAAGTTACGTTAAGGCAAAATAACAAGAAGTGCAATACAAAAGTAAATGGGAGGTGCTGGAATATTGGCTTTAAGCCACCACTTCTCTCAGTACACGCTAACGTCTAGCCGGGAGGAGCGGTGACAACGAGAGCACTGAACATTCTGAGGTCTGAGGTCGTGGCGACCCCAGACATCGAGTAGTATGGGGGGGGGCGAGTGCAGGTGCAGCCAGACCGGCGACCAATCAGCGGAGCCGGTAGCGATCAACATGTAGTTTGGTGGTTTGAGTCCGAACAGGTGGCTGGCTGCATACGTTTTGCTCACCCTGGCAAGCCTTGCTGGTGTTGTTGTCGTTGTTGGACATGTCTTCCATAGTCGTTTTATATAATTTCGACGACGTAATTATGGAGGGAAGAGCAGGCTCAATCTCTTGAAGGAGATTATCGTCACAATATATATATATATATATATTATTAAATATGACCGAAAAAGTAAGATTAATAATTCTAACACGAATTTTCTCAATCTTTCGTACATTACGCTTCACTGTTGGAGGTAAATCAAAAATCAATTCTCCAAAATTCATTTTTATTTCTAGTCTGACGCGACACGGGCGCGTTTCGTAAAACTTATTACATTTTCAAAGACTTTAGTTCACAAATACACAACTGAATAGAACTTACGTATCTCCAATTTTATATCTACATTTGAGTGAGGTGGAAGGGGTGATGTGGCATTAACACAAGACAGAACAAAATGTGGTATTAATAGGGTATTAATTTCATCAACGTAAGACAGAACAAGGGTATTAATAGGGTATTAATTTCATCAACACAAGACAGAACACGAAACAATGGATATTGAATAGAAGTGTTTGTAGAAAGCCTATTGGTCCATATTTCTTGATGCTTCTATATTGGAGCGGAGTCTTGAGGTGGGTAGAATATAGTTGTGCAATAATTGGCTGTTGATTGCTGGTGTTGACTTCTTGATGTGTAGTGCCTCGCAAACGTCAAGCCGCCTGCTATCGCTGTATCTATCGATGATTTCTGTGTTGTTTACTAGGATTTCTCTGGCGATGGTTTGGTTGTGGGAAGAAATTATATGTTCCTTAATGGAGCCCTGTTGCTTATGCATCGTTAAACGCCTAGAAAGAGATGTTGTTGTCTTGCCTATATACTGGGTTTTTTGGAGCTTAAGAGTCCCCAAGTGGGCATTTGAAGGCATAGACGACGTTAGTCTCTTTTAAAGCGTTCTGTTTTGTGTCTGGAGAGTTTCTCATGAGTAGGCGGGCCGTTTTTCTGGTTTTATAGTAAATCGTCAGTTGTATCCTCTGATTTTTGTCTGTAGGGATAACGTTTCTATTAACAATATCTTTCAGGACCCTTTCCTCCGTTTTATGAGCTGTGGAAAAGAAGTTCCTGTAAAATAGTCTAATAGGGGGTATAGGTGTTGTGTTAGTTGTCTCTTCAGAGGTTGCATGGCTTTTCACTTTCCTTCTTATGATGTCTTATGATGTCTTTCCATCTTCAGAAGGAAATTTCATTTCCTTCTGAAGATGTATTTAATATACGAAAGTACTTAAGGAAATTCCTGTTTCATTTTCCTCCGTAGTCTGACATTGTCACATTCTTATTCACGTGTTTATTTTCGTGATATACACACACACATTATATATATATATATATATATATATATATATATATATATATATATATATATATATATATATACATGTCGTACCTAGTAGCCAGAACGCACTTCTCAGCCGAATATGCAAGGCCCGATTTGCCTAATAAGCCAAGTTTTCATGAATTAATGTTTTTTCGACTACCTAACCTACCTAACCTAACATTTTCGGCTACCTAACCTAACCTAACCTATAAAGATAGGTTAGGTTAGGTTAGGTAGGGTTGGTTAGGTTCGGTCATATATCTACGTTAATTTTAACTC